>NC_060178.1:103531021-103779997 GCF_021184085.1 Oncorhynchus gorbuscha
GATGATCTTCTTCTGTTGGCACTCCAAAATGTCCCAGTCACATCACAAATGGTCTTTTTGTTCGATAATGTCCTTCTTTATATCCATAAAAACTCAGTTTAGTTGACACATTTCAGTCAATAATAACCCAGTTTCCCTCCATCAAAATGCATACTAAATGAATCCCATATGTTACTAATAAACTTTTCCAAACAAGTCAAACAATGTTTATAATCTAACCTTAATACGTAAATAAACGATAAAAGTTAAGATGGAGAATCATTACCGGAGAAGAATACCAAAGAATGCGCTCTCCCAAAATGGGAGCCACCTAGAAAAACTACAATTTCTCGCTAATTTTTCCAAAAACCAGCATGAAACTCTTTCTAAAGACTGTCGACATCTAGTGGAAGCCCTAGGAACTGCAATCGGGCAGGTTTTTCGCCTTATAATAAAAGTGACAGCCATTGAAAACAGTAGTAGGCTGCACATTTTGTTGGGATGGTTTGTCCTCAGGTTCTGTTATACTCACAGACATAATTTTAACAGTTTTAGAAACAGTAGAGTGTTTTCTATCCAAATCTACCAGTATATGCATATCCTAGCTTCTGGGCCTGAATAACAGGCAGTTTACTTTGGTCACGCTTTTCATCCGGATGTGAAAATACTGCCCCCGACCCAAGAGAGGTTAACCCTGCCGAAAGGGAAAGAGTAGGATAGATAGAGTACAACTATCTGGACACTGATCAGCAAAAGAGACTCCCTGGAGTGTAAGCCTGTTTGCCAAATAGCCAGTGGAGAGAAATGATAAGACAAACCATATAAACCCAACCAAGAATACCTCATACAATAATAATGGCAGAGCAATTTAACGGCAACATCATAGAAGCAACTGACAAGAATGTTGCTACTACTCCATGCAAACAATGACTGGAGCGGTCCCAAAAGATTACAACCACTAACTAGAGAGGTAACACAGGCGATCGACTTAAACACTTTACAACTAAGCACGCTGAAAAATATAATATAATAATATAATAAGACTTCTTTAGAGTTGCACACACTGTCAAACTTCCGCGCCAACCGAGATCTCCACATATAGAACCTGAAGAACTATATTTATTTCCTCCTTCCTGACTGCTGATGCATTCTTACAGTGGCTGCACACAGTGAAGGTTTCGTGCACGATTTCGCCACAACCTCTCCCCATCTTTACAACCATTGAATCTATATGTTTTGACCATGACAGTTTACAATTTTTTTTTATTTAACCTTTATTTAACCAGGTAGTTGAGAACAAGTTCTCATTTACAACTGAGACCTGGCCAAGGTAAAGCAAAGCAGTGCAACACAAACAACAATAACACAAACAACACAGAGTTACACATGGAATAAACAAACATACAGTCAATAATACAATAGAGAAAGTCTATATACAGTGTGTGCAAATGAGGTTGGATAAGGGGGGTGGGGCAATAAATAGGCCATAGTGGTGAAATTGTTACAGTATGGCGAATGAAACACTGTGGTGATAGATGTGCAGACGATGAGTGTGCAAGTAGCGATACTGGGGTGCAATGGAGCAAAATAAAAATTACAGTATGGTGATTGGATGGGCTATTTACAGATTGGCTATGTACAGGTGCAGTGATCTGTGAGCTGCTCTGACAGCTGGTGCTTAAAGCTAGTGAGGGAGATATGAGTCTCCAGCTTCAGTGAGGTCTAGAACTTAGGGAATGATTTGTACCAAATGCAATGCTCTGAGTTTTAGAGATGTTCAGGACCAGTTCATTACTGACCACCAATTCCAAAACAGACTGAAACTCTTTGTTAAGGGTTTCGGGTACTTAATTAGCTGTGGTTGCTGATGCGTATATGGTTGAATCATCAGCATACATAGACACACATGCTTTGTTTAATGCCAGTGGCATGTCATTGGTAAAAATGCAAAAGAGTAGAGGGCCTAGAGAGCTGCCCTGTGGTACACCACACTTTACATGTTTGACATTAGAGAAGCTTCCACTAAAGAAAAGCCTTTGAGTTCTATTAGATAGATAGCGCTGAATCCACGATATGGCAGAGGTTGAAAAGCCATAACACATACGTTTTTTTCAACAACAGGTTATGGTCAATCATATCAAAGGCTGCACTGAAATCTAACAGTGCAGCTCACACAATCTTCTTCTTATCAATTTATTTCAACCAATCAGCAGTATTTTGTGTCAGTGCAGTACATGTTGAGTTCCTCTCTATAAGCATGCTGAGTCTGTTGTTTACAGAGAAATAGCATTGTATTTGGTCAAACACTATCTTTTTCAAAAGTTTGGTAAGACCTGGCAGCAAGCTTATAGGTTTTCTGTTAGAACCAGTAAAGGCCACTTTACCACTCTTTGGTAGTGTTAGAGTTGCGTAAATTCGAATCTGGTATTAGGATAAATATAACAATGAGTCACCGATTTTATATTATGTATTTTTTATTAGCTAAGTAATAAATGGCAAAAGCAACTTTCGTATATACGGGCTCACTGTAATACCACGCAGGGCAGAACAGAGAACTGACAAGATGTATGTAAACAGTATTTATACTGTGATAGACAGTTCCAACCCGTCTGTTGGCCTATCACAGTAGAGACTGGGCGTGGTTTAAACTTGCTCAGCCTATTGCAGGCGCTCAGGCGGGTCCCCGCCTCTTGGCGCTTCTGTTGATAGATGTAACTGTTGCTGTGAAGAACATCCATACGCTCATACCATTATCTCGCACCTGGCTCCTGTTATCTAACAAAAGACCTCTTGTTCTCACAACACCCCGCTCTGAATGTGCCCCCCAAGTGTTACATGATCTCTGTATATATACCTGTTCAGAATGGTCCCAGAGTCTGCAACACCACTAAGCAAGGTGCACCACCAAGACAATGTCACCATTAAGGCCAAGGAGCACTCCAAACAGGTCAGGGACAAAGTTGTGGAGAATTAAAGATCAGGGTTGGGTTACAAAGAAATATCAGAAACTTCCACAGAGCACTTAAATTCATTATTTAAAAAATGAAATAATATGGCACCACAACAGACCTGCCAAGAGAGGACCGCCCACCAAAACTCGTGGACCAGGCAAGGAGGGCATTAATCAGAGGCAACAAAGACACCAAAGATACCCTGAAGGAGCTGCAAAGCTCCACAGCTGAGATTGGAGTATCTGTCCATAGGACCACTTTAAGCAGTACACTCCACAGAGCAGGGCTTTACGGAAGAGTGTCCAGAAAAAAAGACATTGATTAAAGAAAAAAAATTGCAAACGTGTTTGATGTTCACCAAAAGGCATATGGGAGACTCCCCAAACATATGGAAGAAGGTATTCTGGTCAGAAGAGACTAAAATTAATCATTTTGGCCATCAAGGAAAACTCTATGTCTGGCGCAAACCCAACATATTTCATCAACCAGAGAACACCATCTCCACAGTGAAGCATGGTGGTGGCAGCATCATGCTGTGGGGATGTTTTTCATCGGCAGGGACTGGGAAACTGGTCAGAATTGAAGGAATGATGGATGGCACTAAATACAGGGAAGTTCTTGAGGGAAACCTGTTTCAGTCTTCCAGAGATTTGAGACTGGCACGGAGGTTCACCTTCCACCAGGACAATGACCCTAATCATACTGCTAAAGCAATACTTGAGTGGTGTAATGAATTTCCTCCTCTTCTTCCGAAGAGGAGAGGCGAAACGGATCAGAGGACCAATATGCGGCATGGTAAGTGTCCATGGTTCTTTTTAATACGTTAAGGCACACATGAACAACTGACTACAAAAACAAGAAATGTGAAAACTCAAAACAGTCTGGTGCAATCACAGAGACAGGTGCAATCACAGAGACAGGAACAATCACCCCCAAACACACAGTGAAACCCAGGCTACCTAAGTATGATTCTCAATCAGAGACAGCTAATGAGAACCGTACTAGGCCGAAACATAGAAATACCCAAATCATAGAAAAACAAACAGACTGCCCACCCAACTCACGCCCTGACCATACTAACTAAATACAAAACACAGGAAATAAAGGTCAGAACGTGACAAGTGGTTTAAGGGGATACATTTAAATGTCTTGGAATGGCCTAGTCAAATCCCAGACCTCAATCCAATTGAGAATATGTGGTATGACTTAAAGATTGCAGTACAACAGCGGAACCCATCCAACTTGAAGGAGCTGGAGCAGTTTTGCCTTGAAGAATGGGCAAAAATCCCAGGGGCTAGATGTGCCAAGCTCATCGGGACATTTCCAAAGAGACTTGCAGCTGTATTTGCTGCAAAAGGAGGCTCTACAAAGTATTGACTAGGGGGGGGGGTGAATAGTATTCACACCCCTGAGTCAATGCATGTTAGAATCACCTTTGGGAGTAACTACAGCTGTGAGTCTATCTGTGTAAGTCTCTAAGAGCTTCACACACCTGGAATGTACAATATTTGCACATTATTCTTTTAAAATTTTGAAATCTCTGCCGAGTTGGTTGTTGATTATTGCTAGACAGACATTTTCAAGCCGATTTAAGTCAAAACCGTAACTCGGCCTCTCAGGAAAATTCAATGTCATCTTGGAAAGTAACTTTTAGGCTATTGTCCTGCTGAATAGTGAATTTGCCTTCCAATGTCTTTTGAAAAGCAGACTGAAGCAAGTTTTCCTCTAGGATTTTGCCTGTGCTTAGCTCTATTCCGTAAAATTTTTTATCATAAAAACTCCTAGTCCTTGCTGATGACAATCATTCCCATAACATGATGCGGCAAGCCCCATGCTTGAAAATATGAAGAGTGGTACTCGGTGATGTGTTGTGTTGGATTTGCCCCAAACATAACACTTTGTATTCAGGACATGAGGTTAATTTCTTTGCCACATTTTTTGCAGTTTCACTTTAGTGCCTTATTGCAAACAGGATGCATGTTTTGGAATATTTCTATTCTGTACATGTACAGGCTTCCTAATTTGTCTCTATCATTTAGGTTGGCATTGTGAAATAACTATCATGTTGTTGATCCATCCTCAGTTTTCTCCTATTACAGCCATTAAACTCTATAACTGTTTTAAAATCACCATTGGCCTCATGGTGAAATACCTGAGCGGTTTCCTTCCTCTCCAGCAACTGAGTTAGGAAGGACGCCTGTATCTTTGTAGTGATTGGGTGTATTGATACACCATTCAAAGTGTAATTAATAACTTTATTCAATCTCCCCAACGCTCTAGGCGACCAGTTTTGATAGCCTTCAGCCGCACCCTCATACTACTCCTTCTCTGCTCCGCGGGTGATGTGGAGGTAAACCCAGGCCCTGCATGCCCCCAGGCACCCTCATTTGTTGACTTCTGTGATCGAAAAAGCCTTGGTTTCATGCATGTCAACATCAGAAGCCTCCTCCCTAAGTTTGTTTTACTCACTGCTTTAGCACACTCTGCTAACCCTGATGTCCTTGCCGTGTCTGAATCCTGGCTCAGGAAGGCCACCAAAAATTCAGAGATTTCCATACCCAACTATAACATCTTCCGTCAAGATAGAACTGCCAAAGGGGAGGAGTTGCAGTCTACTGCAGAGATAGCCTGCAAAGTAATGTCATACTTTCCAGGTCCATACCCAAACAGTTCAAACTACTAATTTTGAAAATTACTCTCTCCAGAAATAAGTCTCTCACTGTTGCCACCTGCTACCGACCCCCCTCAGCTCCCAGCTGTGCCCTCGACACCATTTGTGAATTGATCGCCCCCCATCTAGCTTCAGAGTTTGTTCTGTTAGGTGACCTAAACTGGGAAATGCTTAACACCCCGGCAGTCCTACAATCTAAGCTAGATGCCCTCAATCTCACACAAATCATCAAGGAACCCACCAGGTACAACCCTAACTCCGTTAACAAGGGTACCCTCATAGACGTCATCCTGACCAACTGGCCCTCCAAATACACCTCCGCTGTCTTCAACCAGGATCTCAGCGATCACTGCCTCATTGCCTGTATCCGCCACGGAGCCGCAGTCAAACGACCACCCCTCATCACTGTCAAACGCTCCCTAAAACACTTCTGTGAGCAGGCCTTTCTAATCGACCTGGCCCGGGTATCCTGGAAGGACATTGACCTCATCCCGTCCGTTGAGGATGCCTGGTCATTCTTTAAAAGTAACTTCCTCACCATTTTAGATAAGCATGCTCCGTTCAAAAATGCAGAACCAAGAACGGATACAGCCCTTGGTTCACTCCAGACCTGACTGCCCTCGACCAGCACAAAAACATCCTGTGGCGGACTGCAATAGCATCGAATAGTCCCCGTGATATGCAACTGTTCAGGGAAGTCATGAACCAATACACGCAGTCAGTCAGGAAAGCTAAGGCCAGCTACTTCAGGCAGAAGTTTGCATCCTGTAGCTCCAACTCCAAAAGTTCTGGGACACTGAAGTCCATGGAGAACAAGAGCACCTCCTCCCAGCTGCCCACTGCACTGAGGCTAGGTATCACGGTCACCACCGATAAATCCATGATTATCGAAAACTTCAACAAGCATTTCTCAACGGCTGGCCATGCCTTCCGCCTGGCTACTCCAAACTCGGCCAACAGCTCCGCCCCCCCCGCAGCTCCTCGCCCAAGCCTCTCCAGGTTCTCCTTTACCCAAATCCAGATAGCAGATGTTCTGAGAGAGCTGCAAAACCTGGACCCGTACAAATCAGCTGGGCTTGACAATCTGGACCCTCTATTTCTGAAACTATCCGCCGCCATTGTCGCAACCCCTATTTCCAGCCTGTTCAACCTCTCTTTCATATCGTCTGAGATCCCCACGGATTGGAAAGCTGCCACAGTCATCCCCCTCTTCAAAGGGGGAGACACCCTGGACCCAAACTGTTACAGACCTATATCCATCCTGCCCTGCCTATCTAAGGTCTTCGAAAGCCAAGTCAACAAACAGGTCACTGACCATCTCGAATCCCACCGTACCTTCTCAGCTGTGCAATCTGGTTTCCGAGCCGGTCACGGGTGCACCTCAGCCACACTCAAGCTACTAAACGATATCATAACCGCCATCAATAAAAGACAGTACTGTGCAGCCGTCTTCATCGACCTTGCCAAGGTCTTCGACTTTGTCAATCACCATATTCTTATCGCAGACTCAGTAGCCTCGGTTTTTCGGATGACTGCCTTGCCTGGTTCACCAATTACTTTGCAGACAGAGTTCAGTGTGTCAAATTGGAGGGCATGCTGTCCGGTCCTCTGGCAGTCTCTATGGGGGTGCCACAGGGTTCAATTCTCGGGCCGACTCTTTTCTCTGTATATATCAATGATGTTGCTCTTGCTGCGGGCGATTCCCTGATCCACCTCTACGCAGACGACACCATTCTATATACTTTCGGCCCGTCATTGGACACTGTGCTATCTAACCTCCAAACGAGCTTCAATGCCATACAACACTCCTTCCGTGGCCTCCAACTGCTCTTTTACGCTAGTAAAACCAAATGCATGCTTTTCAACCGTTCGCTGCCTGCACCCGCACGCCTGACGAGCATCACCACCCTGGATGGTTCCGACCTTGAATATGTGGACATCTATAAGTACCTAGGTGTCTGGCTAGTCTGTAAACTCTCCTTCCAGACTCATATCAAACATCTCCAATCGAAAATCAAATCTAGAGTCGGCTTTCTGTTCTGCAACAAAGCCTCCTTCACTCACGCCGCCAAACTTACCCTAGTAAAACTGACTATCCTACCGATCCTCGACTTCGGCAATGTCATCTACAAAATTGCTTCCAACACTCTACTCAGCAAACTGGATGCAGTTTATCACAGTGCCATCCGTTTTGTCACTAAAGCACCTTATACCACCCACCACTGCGACCTGCATGCTCTAGTCGGCTGGCCCTCGCTACATATTCGTCGCCAGACCCACTGGCTCCAGGTCATCTACAAGTCCATGCTAGGTAAAGCTCCACCTTATCTCAGTTCACTGGTCACGATGGCAACACCCACCCGTAACACGCGCTCCAGCAGGTGTATCTCACTGATCATCCCTAAAGCCAACACCTCATTTGGCTGCCTTTTGTTCCAGTTCTCTGCTGCCTGTGACTGGAACGAATTACATAAATCGCTGAATTTGGAGACTTTTATCTCCCTCACCAACTTCAAACATCAGCTAGCTGAGCAGCTAACCGATCGCTGCAGCTGTACATAGTCTATCGGTAAATAGCCCACCCATTTTTACCTACCTCATCCCCATACTGTTTTTATTTACTTACTTTTCTGCTCTTTTGCACACCAATATCTCTACCTGTACATGACCATCTGATCATTTATCACTCCAGTGTTCTGCAAAATTGTAATTATTCGCCTACCTCCTCATGCCTTTTGCACACAATGTATATAGACTCCCTTTTTTTCTACTGTGTTATTGACTTGTTAATTGTTTACTCCATGTGTAGCTCTGTGTTGTCTGTTCACACTGCTATGCTTTATCTTGGCCAGGTCACAGTTGCAAATGAGAACTTGTTCTCAACTAGCCTACCTGTTTAAATAAAGGTGAAATAAAAACAAAAAAATAAAAAAATAATTACAGCACTAAATATCTACTATACAAAATGTATAATACCACCATACAACAATATTACAATGTGCGTGTGTGCTAGCGTTTGTGTGAGCATGCATGCAATACACAGCATGTGTCTGTACTTTTGTGTGCGTCTCTTCACAGTCCCTGCTGTTCCATAAGGTGATTCTACTGCTTGCATCAGTTACCTGATGTGGAATAGAGTTCCATGTAGTTATGGCTCTATGTAGTACTGTGTGCCTCCCATAGTCTGTTCTGGACTTGGGGACAGTGAAGAGGCCTCTGGTGGCATGTCTTGTGGGGTATGCATGGGTGTCCGAGCTGTGTGCCAGTAGTTCAAACAGACAGCTCGGTGCATTCAACATGTCAATACCTCCCATAAATACAATCAGTGATGAAGTCACTTTGAGCCATGAGAGATTGACATGCATATCATTAATGTTAGCTCTCTGTGTACTTTTAAGGGCCAGTCATACTGACCTGTTCTGAGACAATTGCACCTGACCACATGACTGAACAGTAGTCCAGGTGAAACAAATCTAGGACCTGTTGGACCTGCCTTGTTCATAGTGTTGTTAAGAAGGCAGAGTAGCACTTTATTATGGACAGACTTCTCTCCATCTTAACTACTGTTTAGTTTATTTTATTTTTACAGGGACAGTGCACATTAATCAACGTTTCAGTAAAAGTGCCGGTTTTAGCCAGCCGGCTAATTTTCAACCGCAGTCCCTGGGCAGGTTATTAAAAACAATTACAATATAGACAATAGCACCATAGAACAAGCAAGACATAGCAACATAGGACAAGCAAGACATAGCATACAGACAGAGCAACATAGAACAAAAAGCAGCAAAACAAACTGTATCCATATGTTTTGACCATGACAGTTTTAGAATCCAGGGTTACTCCAAGCAGATTAGTCACATCAACTTGCTCAATTTCCACATTATTCATTACAAGATTTAGTTGAGGTTTTAGGGTTTAGGTTTCCATTCCCCCTGTCACTAGGAGATTTATGGCTGATTACAGTCAACCTTGTTACTTTATTTGGCACTAAAAATCCATTTTTATTTAACCTTATGAGATGGAAAAACATATTTTTTAAATAAAGTTGAACATGTGCTCTTTATGAGAGAATGTTGACCAAGTTAAACTTCTCAAAAGACACCGTGTTGTCCACAGAGAAAATAAAATCTATGAACGCCAAGACAGATTCTGAGGCGAAGCAGCAACATCTTCTTGACAATAAATCAATGTAGAGGCTGGCAGTGGTATCGGTTGTATACTGTTTGGAGCCAGATTCTCTCTAGCAGTGAATTAAATACAGCAAACAATTGCAAACACTGGACTGGACTGCATGCTAGATGCATGACCTGGACATTCAATAACAGGAGACAGGAGAGCCAAAATATATATTTACGGAGAGAGAAAGATCATTTATCTTTGCTTTTTGTGCAAACTGTAATTGATCGTTGATCGTTGTGTGTGTGTGTGTGTGTGTGTGTGTGTGTGTGTGTGTGTGTGTGTGTGTGTGTGTGTGTGTGTGTGTGTGTGTGTGTGTGTGTGTGTGTGTGTGTGTGTGTGTGTGTGTGTGTGTGGGCATGTGCTGTTCCCGCTATGAGCACTTTGGCCTACCATCCCTCACAAGCAGACAACAAATTCACTGGTTCACCCTCATTTACAAAACCCTTACTAGCAAAGCCCCACTCTACCTCTCTAAACTCCTCTCCTACTCCCAGTCCTCCTACAGCCTACGTTCCACTAAATAAGCTCCCTGTCTGTTCCCACATCCTGCTCCAACTCTGGCTCCAAAACATTTCAACACGGCTTCTACTGACTGGAACAAACTCCAACAGGATTTAAATCTCAACCAATTCGTCTTTATCCCTGGTTGCATTACCAGTTTAAATGACCTGGTTATCCACCACTGGGGCTGATATGACCTGGTTATCCACCACTGGGACTGATATGACCTGGTTATCCACCACTGCGGCTGATATGACCTGGTTATCCACCACTGGGACTGATATGACCTGGTTATCCACCACTGGGACTGATATGAACTGGTTATCCACCACTGGGACTGATATGACCTGGTTATCCACCACTGCGGCTGATATGACCTGGTTATCCACCACTGGGACTGATATGACCTGGTTATCCACCACTGGGACTGATATGAACTGGTTATCCACCACTGGGACTGATATGACCTGGTTATCCACCACTGCGGCTGATATGACCTGGTTATCCACCACTGGGACTGATATGACCTGGTTATCCACCACTGGGACTGATATGAACTGGTTATCCACCACTGGGACTGATATGACCTGGTTATCCACCACTGCGGCTGATATGACCTGGTTATCCACCACTGGGACTGATATGACCTGGTTATCTGGGACTGATATGACCTGGTTATAATATAATAATAATAATAATAATATATGCCATTTAGCAGACGCTTTTATCCAAAGCGACTTACAGTCATGAGTGCATACATTCTACGTATGGGTGGTCCCGGGGATCGAACCCACTACCCTGGCGTTACAAGCGCCATGCTCTACCAACTGAGCTACAGAAGGACCAGTTATCCACCACTGGGACTGATATGAACTGGTTATCCACCACTGGGACTGATATGACCTGGTTATCCACCACTGGGACTGATATGAACTGGTTATCCACCACTGGGACTGATATGAACTGGTTATCCACCACTGGGACTGATATGAACTGGTTATCCACCACTGGGACTGATATGACCTGGTTATCCACCACTGGGACTGATATGAACTGGTTATCCACCACTGGGACTGATATGAACTGGTTATCCACCACTGGGACTGATATGACCTGGTTATCCACCACTGGGACTGATATGAACTGGTTATCCACCACTGGGACTGATATGACCTGGTTATCCACCACTGGGGCTGATACGACCTGGTTATCCACCACTGGGACTGATATGAACTGGTTATCCACCACTGGGGCTGATATGACCTGGTTATCCACCACTGGGACTGCTATTAGAGCCAGTAGCTAGCTACTAGTGTCCCCTGTCTTTTAATAACAGGTGTTGTAAAATTTGATTTTTCTATTTCTGTTCTTAAGAAAAGTCTGCGTGTTTGTATGTTGTCAATTGTCTGCTATGCAGCAGCAATATTGCCCCGTAAAGATCAGGTTGTTATTATGATTTAAGTAACTTATGTTATATGGGCATTGGATTGGTGAAGGAGCAACATAGGGGAGGAGATAGGTATCTCCAAAGAGAGATTACTTCTCCAAAGAGAAACGTTTTGGACAGACCACTTGGCCACTTGCCCCAGCAGGCCTTAATAACAAATTGTATTTTTCTTGTGTGTTGTAGGAGGTTCTAATTCAGCCAAACATTTAGGTAATGACATCATTGTGTATTTGTATTGTGTGTCTATCTTTCTCTTAATTACTTTTTCATTGGCAAGATAAGCAAACGTAGGGATGACATGCCAGCAACAAACACTGACAATACACATCCAAGTATAGTGGTCCTGTGTAGCTCAGTTGGTAGAGCATGGCGCTTGTAACGCCAGGGTAGTGGGTTCGATCCCCGGGACCACCCATACGTAGAATGTATGCACACATGACTGTAAGTCGCTTTGGATAAAAGCGTCTGCTAAATGGCATATATTATTATATTATTATTATTATTATATTGGACCAAATCATGAAAGACAATAATTTTACTTTTGAATTCAGTAAGTAAATTAAGTAAGTAAGTGTGGAAGAGGTGAAAAAAGTATTATTGTCTATCAACAATAACGAGCCACTGCGGTCTGACAATCTGGATGGGAAATTACTGAGGATAATAGCAGACGATATTGCCATTCCTATTTGCCACATCTTCAATTTAAGCCTACTAGAAAGTGTGTGCCCTCGGGCCTGGAGGGGAGCTAAAGTCATTCCACTACCCAAGAATAGTAAAGCCCCCTTTACTGGCTCAAATAGCTGACCAATCAGCCTATTACCAACCCTTAATAAACTTCTGGGAAAAAATGTGTTTGATCAGATACTATAATGCTATTTCACAGTAAACAAATTGACAACAGACTTTCAGCACATTTCTAGGAAAGGACACTCAACAAGCACAGCACTTACACAAATGACTGATGATTGGCTGAAAGAAATTGCTGATAAAATGATTGCGGGGGCTGTCTTGTCAGACTTCAGTGCAGCTTTTGACATTATCGATCATAGTCTGCTGCTGAAAAATCTTATGTGTTATGGCTTTACATCTCCTGCTATAATGTGGATAAAGAGTTACTTGTCTAACAGAACACAGAGGGTGTTCTTTGTTGTGACGTTGTATTGGTTAATGTGATGACTGTTGCTCATCGAATGATTATACGTTTCTAATTACGTGATTAACTGAATCTAGCAATTATTAACTCATTAACCTGGGGCACCATGGGAAAACTAGTTTTTATTGAGTTTCTATTTCCCAAATTAACTCAAAGAATATCAGAATATCGATTTTACAACAGCCGCTGATAGTTTCCTCTATCAGTCTCATAATCTGATCGTCGTATACAGCCCTTGAATCTGCACAGACCCGGGTTCCACTAATGAATTCGTACCACACCAATCTTAATTGAATATTTATTTACTAAAAAGCTAAAATGATGATAAAAGATACAGATCTTAGTATAACGGGCCAATACACTTTGGCGTATATTACCCACAATGAGAATTTCAGAAGAGAGAGAAAAAGTACACGAGAAATGTACATTTGGCTGAATTTGTCAGCTATGCTATTCTAACCCTAGCCTTGCCTCAAACTGCCGCCCTCATGAGTCAGAATATATAATGAGGTAATTACGTGGGAGGTGATCTCCAGGGATTCTCTGCGTGGACCGTTCCGTTGTTCGATGACGCACTTCTCCTGCGCAACTCGTTGCTCGTCCTCCCGGTATCCGTGTCCTTTGTGGCTTAGGAGTCTGTTAACTCACCCCTTTCTCTGGAAGGGGTCTTCTGAGGACAGACAGCTCTGTAGCTCAGAGCTCACAGCATAGGAATGAAACCCTTAAGATACCACAATTTGATGGGAGATGGAGGCTAGGTGGTTCGACTTGAATTCACCCGCTTAAACACAGCTACTCATCCTTAGCTTGGGTAGAAAATTATTTCTTTGTCCTCGAACTTGTGTTGCGTTCTGGGTTGTTTGACTTTTCAGACCCTACTGCACCTGGGATCACGTAGTCTTGTCGTAAATTCTATACTCTCAGGTTTTATACCCTTGGGTCAGAAGTGGGCGTAACCACCTTTAGGGCAATTCTCTGGGCGTACCAAGTTAATGAGGCAAGGCTAGATTTTCTCAAATCCCATTTTAGACAACTAACCTAACATTTCATCTTCCCCAAAACATTCTCTTTGATTTGGATATTTTCCATACAACGTACCATGTATAAACATCAAACATGTACACATATATTAGGAAAACCTTCACATTACAATGTTTTCGTAATAACGTCATCTATTAACCTTTAATAACAAAACAAACATGACATATATTTTCATAGTCCACCTATCGTCATGACCATCATTGTGGCTGATGGAAACCATTGTTCAAAAGTCCCTTTATTTCATGTTTAATGTTCTGAGGTTGGTTCTCCATGGTAACAGGACAAAGGAATTTGTCTGTGGCCTGAGATTTACAAGGGGCGTGGGGGCAATAAAAAAACATGTCTTCAGACCCACAGATCTCTCCTCCTCTGTTGTGGTTGAGAGAGATAATCTGTAGGGTTGTGGTCTTCTGTAACCTGACCTGATCAAGACAGTCATGACATCTTTAATGAAAGCCTCTCAAACATATAATACAGGTAGAAAGAGGAATTCCCCAGGGTAGCTGTTTAGGCCCCTTGCTTTTTAAAATCTTTACTAACAACATGCCACTGACTTTGAGTAAAGCCAGAGTGTCTATGTATGTCGATGACTCAACACTATACACGTTAGCTACTACAGTGACTGAAATGACTGCAACACTTAACAAAGAGCTACAGTTTGTCTCAGAGTGGGTGGGAAGGAATAAGTTAGCCCTAAACATTTCTAAACCTAAAATAATTGTATTTGGGACAAATCATTCACTAAACCCTAAACCTCTGGGGCGGTAGGTAGCCTAGTTGACAGAGCGTTGGACTTGTAACTGAAAGGTTCAGATTGAGTCACCGAGCTGACAAGGTAAAAATCTGTCGTTCTGCCCCTGAACAAGGCAGTTAACCCACTGTTCCTAGGCCGTCGTTGAAAATAAGAATTAAAAAATAATAATAAATTAAACCTAAACCTAAATCTTCTAATAAATACTGTGGAAACTGCCATGGTCAAAACATATTGATACAACAGTAGCTAAAATGGGGAGAAGTCTGTCCATAATAAAGCGCTGCTCTGCCTTCTTAACAACACTATCAACAAGGCAGGTCCAACAGGTGCTAGATTTGTCTCACCTGGACTACTGTTCAGCCGTGTGGTCAGGTGCCACAAAGAGGGAAAAATTACAATTGTCTCAGAACAGGTCAGGACAACTGGCCCTTAAAAGTACACAGAGAGCTAACATTAATGATATGCATGTCAATCTCTCAGGCTCAAAGTGGAGGAGAGATTGACTTCATCGCGGATTGTATTTATGGGAGGTATTGACATGTTGAATGCACGAAGCTGTCTGTTTGAACTACTGGCACACAGCTCGGACACCCATGCATACCCCACAAGACAAGCCACCAGAGGTCTCTTCACAGTCCCAGAACAGACTATGGGAGGCACACAGTACTACATAGAGCCATGACTACATGGAACTCTATTCCACATCAAGTAACTGATGCAAGCAGTGGAATTAGATTTAAAAAACAGATAATAAACACCTTATGGAACAGCGGGGACGGTCAAGCAACACAAACATTGGCACAGACATGCATACACACTCACATGATAACATACGCAGTATACACACCCATACACATGGATTTAGTACTGTAGATATGTTGTAGTGGTGGAGTAGGGGCCTGAGAGCACACAGTGTGTTGTGTAATCTGTGAATGTATTGTAATGTTTTTAAAATTTTATGAATTGCCTTTATTTCACTGGAACACAGGAAGAGTAGCAGCTGCCTTGGCAGCAGCTAATGGGGATCCAAAACAAATACAAATACAGATTTCATTGTTATGTTTCCCCACGGCTTGATTTCTTAATTTAGGTTTGTTTACGGGAGTGCTGTCCTATTTCTGTTCCTTCGTAATTAAGAAAGAAAATAGGATTTACATGGTTACATAAAGGTTAAATGAATAAAAAAATGTTGTTTCTCTGTGTGTGTGCGTGTGTAACACAGATCAGCATGCATGTGATTATTCTCTAGAGCAGTTGTTTTCGAGGCAACATTCATGGTTTTGTTGTACTCTGATTCACTTTCTGCAGTCACTGACAGACTAGTAGACCAACAACGCTGTTCATTTCATGGCTCCAACCCCAATGTGTGTGTGTGTGAACTGTCCGCTTGTCCTATACTGTAGCATTAGCTTTAGAATTCAGTAACACCTGTAAATATAAAACGTACTGGTTAACTGAGACCATATGCTGCAGCTCTGTGAGTATTATATTATCTAAACTAGTTAATGCTGTGCAGTGTTGACAGTATGAATCAAAAACACACACACAAACACACACACACACACACACAGATAGAACGATCACACACTGCTGCTGTCTATTACGATCCTGTGTTGTCTCCAGTCAGTCCACTATTACGATCCTGTGTTATCTCCAGTCAGTCTGCTATTATGATCCTGTGTTGTCTCCAGTCAGTCCACTATTATGATCCTGTATTGTCTCCAGTCAGTCCGCTATTATGATCCTGTGTGGTCTCCAGTCAGTCCAATATTATGACCCTGTGTTGTCTCCAGTTAGTCTGCTATTATGATCCTGTGTTGTCTCCAGTCAGTCTGCTATTATGATCCTGTGTTGTCTCCAGTCAGTCCACTATTATGATCCTGTGTTGTCTCCAGTCAGTCCACTATTATGATCCTGTATTGTCTCCAGTCAGTCCGCTATTATGATCCTGTGTTGTCTCCAGTCAGTCCACTATTATGATCCTGTATTGTCTCCAGTCAGTCAGTCCAATATTATGACCCTGTGTTGTCTCCAGTTATGATCCTGTGTCTCCAGGTCTCCAGTCAGTCCACTATTATGATCCTGTATGTCTCCACCCTATTATGATCCTGTTGTCTCCAGTTAGTCTGCTATTATGATCCTGTGTTGTCTCCAGTCAGTCTGCTATTATGATCCTGTGTTGTCTCCAGTCAGTCCACTATTATGATCCTGTAGTTGTCTCCAGTCAGTCCTATATTATGATCATGTGTTGTCTCCAGTCAGTCTGCTGTAATCCATGATGCTACTCGGCAGATGATGCTGATGATTAAGATGATGATGATCTGTGTGTGTGTGTGTGTGTGTGTGTGTGTGTGTGTGTGTGTGTGTGTGTGTGTGTGTGTGTGTGTGTGTGTGTGTGTGTGTGTGTGTGTGTGTGTGTGTGTGTGTGTGTGTGTGTGTGTGTGTGTGTGTGTGTGTGTGTGTGTGTGTGTGTGTGTGTGTGTGTGTGTGTGTCCATGTTTCTGCATCCTCAGCTCAGATGTCTCCATACCCACTCCAAGTCACTCTGACTAATAATTTCCTGGTCCTCACAGAGACATCAGAGGGGTCGCTCGAGAATTACGGTGGCATTTGGGCATAGTATTTTTGGAAAATATTGACTACCTTTTTCTAGATTCATTTTACATTCAAATGTATTTGGGAAAATCTTTCCAATCTCAATCAACTAATATGGCAGCTTAATGAATTCAAATATGGTGTACCATAAAAATAACATTGTGCACTAGTAGGAACCAGCAGTAGTAACAATTTAACATTTTAGGTAAATTAGGATTTTCTGAAATGGGGGCCCAAAATGCTCAAAATCTAAGGTGATCAATCCTTTAAAATGAATTTTCTAAAGTGATATGATTAATAATTTTTGTCACAATGTAATTTCTCTTCACTTAAATGGACTAACACCACGTGACACCTTGGATTGACACACCACATGATCAATGGAAACATCACGGCTCTGACATCTAAAATGGTGGGATTAGCTCATAATCTTCTTTCATCTAGACCCTCTCCCCCAATAATAGTTTGCCACTGGAGGGAATGGTCAAGGTCCTTGAATATTTTTCTAATCCGTGATTTTTAAGGCAGTAACACCAATTACATGAACTGAGTGACACATTATTCTAGTTTTAAAAAAGTATTTTAATAGCCTTCTTAGTTTTTATTGATCTAAAATATATATTAATGACTTTTGTTCACTGTCTAGCATTCATAATAATAGATAATAGATATCTCTAAATCCCCAAACTGTGTGTACTTGTGCTTTGCCATTTTTACTGTCAGCCTGGAGTGCCATTCCGATTCCACTGGAGCTGGCCCGAAGCCTGGTGAAATAACAGCCCCTGTTTGAGGCCCACATGGCCTCTATTCCCTTATGGACTCAAAAATAGGTCACAACAGTATGTAGGGAACAGGGTGCCATTTGGGGCTCTTTGGCCTGGAATGGGGGAAATGTTTTATAATGACAGGGTTACTGTTGATGTGTGCATTTGAGATGGGTTGATAGGTTTGTGTATAGTATGGGGTTGCTGTTCAGTCAGAGAGCACTGTGTGTGTCACGCCTGCTCATGCCTCCCCTCTTTGCGGGCGCCAGGCGGCCCATCATTACGCACACCTGTCACCATCATTATTATTATTTTTTTTTACCTTTATTTAACCAGGCAAGTCAGTTAAGAACAAATTCTTATTTTCAATGACGGCCTAGGAACAGTGGGTTAACTGCCTGTTCAGGGGTAGAACGACAGATTTGTACCTTGTCAGCTCGGGGGGTTTGAACTTGCAACCTTCCGGTTACTAGTCTAATGCTATAACCACTAGGCTACCCTGCCGCCCCATATGAGCTCCATACGCGCATATGAGCAATAGTGGACTCAACTGGACTCCATTACCTTGTTGATTGGCCCTCTATATCTTTCTGCTCCTCAGTTTGTTCCCTGTGTCAGCATTATTGTCGTTATATTTTCCCTGTCCAGATGCTGTCCTTGTTTGTTTCTTGTCGGTTTTATTAAATGTCCTCTCCCTGTACTTGCTTCTCGTCTCCCAGCGTCTGTCCTTGTGTGTGTGTGTACTCTCCGTCTCATGCTGTACTGACCCACCACTAGAAGGAAAAATGTTCACATACTTCCCATTGTTGTTGCTAGTCTTCTCAACCCTTCTGTTGCTCTCTGTGTCATACTGTAGTGTTTTAAATGTTATAGTAGTCATATTAGTGTTCATATTGTAGAGGGAAACAATGTTTCCTCTACACACACACACACACACGCACACTTACTTACACACCCACACACTCGAGAGAGAGAGAACAGACACTTGTTCCTCCTCACAGACATCAGTTAGCTTCCTCTACACTGACTGACCTTGCTCTCATTATATCCAAACAGCAGTGTTCCATTTTCCTTTCTGTTCCTCATAGTGTGTACTTCCTATGACCTTCTCTACCCAAACAGTGCACTTATAGTAAAAGCTGTCTTTGAGACCATTAGCCTGAAAGATACAGGGTTTCATAATGACATCTGGGAGGTTTGACCTGTTGAGCATGTCTGTCTTTTCTCTATAGTGGATCAGACTGCTCTTTGTCTCCAGAACAAAGACCAAGTCTATGTCCCAAATGGAACCCTATTCCCAATGTAGTGCTCTCTACGGGGCCTAGTCAAAAGTAGTGCACTATATAGGAAATAGACTAGTCAAGGACCATATCACCTCCACCCTACCTGACACCCTAGACCCACTCCAATTTGTTTACCGCCCAAATAGGTCCACAGACGATGCAATCTCAACCACACTGCACACTGCCCTAACCCACCTGGACAAAAGGAATACCTATGTGAGAATGCTGTTCATCGACTACAGCTCGGCATTCAACACCATAGTACCCTCCAAGCTCGAGACCCTGGGCCTCGACCCCGCCCTGTGCAACTGGGTACTGGACTTCCTGACGGGCCGCCGCCAGGTGGTGAGGGTAGGCAACAACATCTCCTCCCCGCTGATCCTCAACACGGGGGCCCCACAAGGGTGCGTTCTGAGCCCTCTCCTGTACTCCCTGTTCACCCACGACTGCGTGGCCACGCACGCCTCCAACTCAATCATCAAGTTTGCGGACGACACAACAGTGGTAGGCTTGATTACCAACAACAACGAGACGGCCTACAGGGAGGAGGTGAGGGCCCTCGGAGTGTGGTGTCAGGAAAATAACCTCACACTCAACGTCAACAAAACTAAGGAGATGATTGTGGACTTCAGGAAACAGCAGAGGGAACACCCCCCTATCCACATCGATGGAACAGTAGTGGAGAGGGTAGCTAGTTTTAAGTTCCTCAGCATACACATCACAGACAAACTGAATTGGTCCACTCACACCGACAGCGTCGTGAAGAAGGCGCAGCAGCGCCTATTCAACCTCAGGAGGCTGAAGAAACTCATCTTGTCACCAAAAGCACTCACAAACTTCTACAGATGCACAATCGAGAGCATCCTGGCGGGCTGTATCACCGCCTGGTACGGCAACTGCTCCGCCCTCAACCTTAAGGCTCTCCAGAGGGTAGTGAGGACTGCACAACGCATCACCGGGGGCAAACTACCTGCCCTCCAGGACACCTACACCACCCGTTGTTACAGGAAGGCCATAAAGATCATCAAGGACATCAACCACCCGAACCACTGCCTGTTCACTCCGCTATCATCCAGAAGGCGAGGTCAGTACAGGTGCATCAAAGCTGGGACCGAGAGACTGAAAAACAGCTTATATCTCAAGGCCATCAGACTGTTAAACAGCCACCACTAACATTGAGTGGCTGCTGCCAACACACTGTCATTGACACTGACCCAACTCCAGCCATTTTAATAATGGGAATTGATGGGAAATGATGTAAATATATCACTAGCCACTTTAAACAATGCTACCTTATATAATGTTACTTACCCTACATTATTCATCTCATATGCATATGTATATACTGTACTCTACATCATCGACTGCATCCTTATGTAATACATGTATCACTAGCCACTTTAACTATGCCACTTTGTTTACTTTGTCTACACACTCATCTCATATGTATATACTGTACTCGATACCATCTACTGTATGCTGCTCTGTACCATCACTCATTCATATATCCTTATGTACATATTCCTTATCCCCTTACACTGTGTATAAGACAGTAGTTTTGGAATTGTTAGTTAGATTACTTGTTGGTTATCACTGCATTGTCGGAACTAGAAGCACAAGCATTTCGCTACACTCGCATTAACATCTGCTAACCATGTGTATGTGACAAATAAAATTTGATTTGATTTGATTTGGAATGCACACAAAGACTCTCCCTCCTGAAGACAGACCTGTCAGATGGACAGGAACTGGTATTCTGTTCTCTACTTGTCTGTCTTGAACTCACACTTGCACCTGTCTTTAATTATTAGCACTGATTTTGCAGATAAACTACTGAGTTTATGAAGTGGTTTAGTCTTCGGACAGGTGTGGAAAATCTGCACCTGATATACAGTGTGCTCAGTTATACACCCTTAAAATATACCAAGTCGCTCTCGCGCTCTCTTGCTGTCTTGCTCTCTTGCTCTCTCGCTCTCTCTCTTGCGCTCTCTCTCCTCATCTTCTCACTGTCTGGCTTTGGCATACTGTATAGGTGGGGGGAAGTTTATGGTCAACTCTCAGGTTTGTCTCCAAGCTAGTTTGCTGCAAGGCCCTTTCTCTCTGTGAGTAATGCATCCTCCCATCCTCTATACTATGCTGTTTTCATTCCAAGCTGTGTCTCTGCCCTAGAATATAGGCCAACTTTGGTCAATACTAATGCTATTGTATAGTACTTTGATGTGCCCAGCTGTTGACATTTTCTATTGAACTACAGTCCCAGGGATGTATGAAATGTTCTGTACGTTTCTATTATTTCCTTCCATTCAGTAATTAAACTGATCTAGCTAATCACATTCATTAATTGATTCATTAACTGGCAGGTTGTCACGTTCTGACCTTTATTTCCTTTGGTTTTGTCATTATTTAGTATGGTCAGGGCGTGAGTTGGGGTGGGCAGTCTATGTTTGTTTTTCTAGGTTTTGGGTATTTCTATGTTTCGGCCTAGTATGGTTCTCAATCAGAGCCAGGTGTCATTAGTTGTCTCTGATTGAGAATCATACTTAGGTAGCCTGGGTTTCACTGTGTGTTTGTGGGTGATTGTTCCTGTCTCTGTGTTTGCACCAGATAGGACTGTTTTTGGTTTTCCACATTTATTGTTTTGTTAGTTATTTCATGTCTAGTTCCTTTATTAAAGAACATGAATAATATAATAATAATAACCACCACGCTGCATTTTGGTCCGCTTCTCCTTCACCATAGGAAAACCCTTACACAGGTGTAAAAGTAAAGGAGTAGTACTTCAGCCCTCGAAGGCTGGTCGTTGAATAACTCTGACCTTTATAGTAACTTCACATCGTGTACACTTCTCATACCCCAGGTACTTCTGTAGGCTCTTTTCATCTGTTATCTTTCTTGTAAAGGCTCAAAGAGTGAAGCACTCTATCAAATAATTACTCAGCTAGTTTTGTTTAAGAATGATAGAATAACAGAAAAGGCAACCGGATGCATAAGTGAATGGTGTATTAAATCAAGTTGTCCGCTCTGTATGGAATGGCGTTTGGGTCTTTACAAACTGGAGGTAAGCTGTTCCCCTACTATGTTGACTTCCGTTTGCAGGATGACAAAGTAACTCACAAATATCTTTGATACAGATGTTATTAGCAATTTCTGGGGACAGTTTTGGGGACCAAGCTTTAGCTTGACCAGAAACTGCAATAATTTCAATATTCTTAGCAATGATTTAGGAATCCATGTGACTAAGTATTAAGACAGACACTTGTTGTTCTCCTATTGAAATCGAACTTCAGTACATGAAAATAACTAGCTAGCTAGAAAACAAACAAAAAAATCTTGCCAGCTACCTAGCCCTGTGGCCCCAAGCTAACATTATAAGTAATTAGCTTAATCTGGCTAGTGTAGCTTGACCAAACCAGGTTGACCATCATCAACCAAATACGAAAACAGACATATTTGGGGTATTTTAGATGATGCACCTAGCTAGCTATGTTTTGGGGGGAGAAAATGGTTAGCATCCATGAGGTAGCTAAGCTTTTGTATGATGAGCACTGTCCCAGAGCGTGGGGGAGTGTGTTTCTGACCAGCACTGTCCCAGAGCTTGGGGAAGTGTGTGTCTGACCAGCACTGTCCCAGAGCTTGGGGAAGTGTGTGTCTGACCAGCACTGTCCCAGAGCTTGGGGAAGTGTGTGTCTGACCAGCACTGTCCCAGAGCTTGGGGAAGTGTGTGTCTGACCAACACTGTCCCAGAGCTTGGGAGAGTGCGTTTCTGACCAGCACTGTCCCAGAGCTTGGGGAAGTGCGTTTCTGACTAGCACTGTCCCAGAGCTTGGGGAAGTGTGTTTCTGACTAGCACTGTCCCAGAGCTTGGGGAAGTGTGTTTCTGATCAGCACTGTCCCAGAGCTTGGGGAAGTGTGTGTCTGACCAGCACTGACCCAGAGCTTGGAGAAGTGTGTGTCTGACCAGCACTGTCCCAGAGCTTGGGGAAGTGTGTGTCTGACCAGCACTGTCCCAGAGCTTGGGGAAGTGTGTTTCTGACCAGCACTATCCCAGAGCTTGGGGGAGTGTGTTTCTGACCAGCACTATCCCAGAGCTTGGGGGAGTGCTTTACTGACCAGCACTGTCCCAGAGCTTGGGGAAGTGTGTGTCTGACCAGCACTGTCCCAGAGCTTGGGGAAGTGTGTGTCTGACCAGCACTGTCCCAGAGCTTGGGGAAGTGTGTGTCTGACCAGCACTGTCCCAGAGCTTGGGGAAGTGTGTGTCTGACCAGCACTGTCCCAGAGCTTGGGGAAGTGTGTGTCTGACCAGCACTGTCCCAGAGCTCTGGGGAAGTGTGTGTCTGACCAGCACTGTCCCAGAGCTTGGGGAAGTGTGTGTCTGACCAGCACTGTCCCAGAGCTTGGGGAAGTGTGTGTCTGACCAGCACTGTCCCAGAGCTTGGGGAAGTGTGTGTCTGACCAGCACTGTCCCAGAGCTTGGGGAAGTGTGTTTCTGACTTGTGGAGCCTGCCTGCCTGCCTGCCTGTCTACCTGCCTGCCTGCCTGTCTACCTGCCTGCCTGTCTACCTGCCTGCCTGTCCTACTCCATTTAATGAGATGTGCTGATATGTAATTGGGGCACAATGAGAGCTGTTCATTTCTGTTGGGGACAAGTTGGAACTCCTTCAGAACGACAAGGGGTAACCCAGTGGACACTGACGTCAATTCAACGTCTATTCCACGATAGTTCAACGTAATTTCAATGAAATGATGTGGAAACAACGTTGATTCAACCTGTGTGTGTCAATAACCATTGATAAATATCAATTGCTGTCAGACTTTTGTATACAAAACATTAAGAACACCTGCTCTTTCTATACCATAGACTGACCAGGTGAAGCTATGATCACTTATTGATGTCACTTGTTAAATCCACTTCAAATATGTAGATGAAGGGGAGGGGACAGGTTAAATAAGGATTTGTAAGCCTTGATACAACTGAGACATGGATTGTGGATGTGCGCCATTCAGAGGGTGAATGGGTAAGACAAAAGATTGAAGTGTCTTTGAATGGGGTATGGTATTGGGTGCCAGGCGCACCGGTTTGAGTGTGTCAAGAACTGCAACGCTACTGGGTTTTTCACCCTCAACAGTTTCCCGTCTTTCACGAATAGTCCACCACCCAAATTACATCCAGCCAACTTGACACACCTGTGGGAAGCATTGGAGTCAACATGGTCCAGCATCCCTGTGGAAAGCTAAAGACATCTTGTAGGGTCCATGCCCCAACGAATTCAGGCTGTTCTGAGGGCAAAAGTGTGGGGTTGGAAGGGCTGAGAATGTTTTGTTAATCGGCCGGGGACCTGGACAAATCTGTTTGCCCATGCTGGGGCTGCAGACTGCTATATCAGTCCACTAATACAGGACTATTAAAGGCCCAGTGAAAGTTACCTTTAATAAAAACCTGAGGGTGGATAGCACTTGGATGTTCACCGGAATTGCATGTCTTTCTCTTTTTAAAGTAGGTTTTAAATCCTCGCAAAGATCCTATAAAACTGGTTCTGGGAAACAATATCTGATGTGCCAATCTGTACTTTCTGCAAAAAAAGTCCCACCTGTCTCTAAAAACACTCTCTCTGTGAAATTCAACGTGTGCCAAATCACCCAACAGAGCAAGATCAGCCATCATCCAACAGAGGAAGGAAAGATCAGTCATCATCCAACAGAGCAAGGAAAGATCAGTCATCATCCAACAGAGGAAGGAAAGATCAGTCATCATCCAACAGAGGAAGGAAAGATCAGTCATCATCCAACAGAGCAAGGAAAGATCAGATATCATCCAACAGAGCAAGATCAGCTATCATCCAACAGAGCAAGGAAAGATCAGATATCATCCAACAGAGCAAGATCAGTCATCATCCAACAGAGCATCATCCAACAGAGCAAGATCAGCCATCATCCAACAGAAAGATCAATCATCCAACAGAGCAAGGAAAGATCAGCCATCATCCAACAGAGCAAGATCAGCCAACAGAGCAAGATCAGCCATCATCCAACAGAGCAAGATCAGATCAGATATCATCAACAGAGCAAGATCAGCCATCATCCAACAGAGCAAGATCAGCCATCATCCAACAGAGCAAGATCAGCCATCATCCAACAGAGCAAGATCAGCCATCATCCAACAGAGCAAGATCAGCCATCATCCAACAGAGCAAGATCAGCCATCATCCAACAGAGCAAGATCAGCCATCATCCGACAGAGCAAGGAAAGATCAGCCATCATCCAACAGAGCAAGATCAGCCATCATCCAACAGAGCAAGATCATCCATCATCCAACAGAGCAAGGAAAGATCAGCCATCATCCAACAGAGCAAGATCAGCCATCATCCAACAGAGCAAGATCAGCCATCATCCAACAGAGCAAGCAAAGATCAGCAGTCATCATCCAACAGAGCAAGGAAAGATCAGCTATCATCCAACAGAGCAAGGAAAGATCAGCCATCATCCAACAGAGCAAGAGCCTCAGCCATCATCCAACAGAGCAAGGAAAGATCAGCTATCATCCAACAGAGCAAGATCAGCCATCATCCAACAGAGCAAGGAAAGATCAGCCATCATCCAACAGAGCAAGATCAGCCATCATCCAACAGAGCAAGGAAAGTTCAGCTATCATCCAACAGAGCAAGATCAGCCTCATCCAACAGAGCAAGGACAGATAATCTAAAAGAGCAAGGAAAGATCAGCCATCATCCAACAGAGCAAGGAAATATCAGCTATCATCCAACAGAGCAAGGAAAAATCAGCTATCATCCAACAGAGCAAGATCAGCCATCATCCAACAAGATCAGCCTTCATCCAACAGAGCAAGGAAGTTCAGCTATCATCCAACAGAGCAAGGACAGATCAGCTATCATCCAACAGAACAAGATCAGCCTTCATCCAACAGAGGAAGGAAAGATCAGCTATCATCCAACAGAGCAAGATCAGCCATCATCCAACAGAGCAAGGAAAGATCAGCCATCATCCAACAGAGCAAGATCAGCCATCATCCAACAGAGCAAGGACAGATCAGCTATCATCCAACAGAGCAAGGAAGGATCAGCTGTCATCCAACAGAGCAAGATCAGCCATCATCCAACAGAGCAAGGAAGTTCAGCTATCATCCAACAGAGCAAGGACAGATCAGCTATCATCCAACAGAGCAAGGAAGGCTCAGCTGTCACCCAACAGAGCAAGGACAGATCAGCTATCATCCAACAGAGCAAGGAAGGATCAGCTGTCATCCAACAGAGCAAGATCAGCCATCATCCAACAGAGCAAGGACAGATCAGCCATCATCCAACAGAGCAAGATCAGCCATCATCCAACAGAGCAAGGAAAGATCAGCCATCATCCAACAGAGCAAGATCAGCCATCATCCAACAGAGCAAGATCAGCCATCATCCAACAGAGCAAGCAAAGATCAGTCATCATCCAACAGAGCAAGGAAAGATCAGCTATCATCCAACAGAACAAGATCAGCCTTCATCCAACAGAGGAAGGAAAGATCAGCTATCATCCAACAGAGCAAGATCAGCCATCATCCAACAGAGCAAGGAAAGATCAGCCATCATCCAACAGAGCAAGATCAGCCATCATCCAACAGAGCAAGGAAAGTTCAGCTATCATCCAACAGAGCAAGATCAGCCTCACCCAACAGAGCAAGGACAGATAATCTAAAAGAGCAAGGAAAGATCAGCCATCATCCAACAGAGCAAGGAAATATCAGCTATCATCCAACAGAGCAAGGAAAAATCAGCTATCATCCAACAGAGCAAGATCAGCCATCATCCAACAGAGCAAGGAAGTTCAGCTATCATCCAACAGAGCAAGGACAGATCAGCTATCATCCAACAGAACAAGATCAGCCATCATCCAACAGAGGAAGGAAAGATCAGCTATCATCCAACAGAGCAAGATCAGCCATCATCCAACAGAGCAAGGAAAGATCAGCCATCATCCAACAGAGCAAGATCAGCCATCATCCAACAGAGCAAGGACAGATCAGCTATCATCCAACAGAGCAAGGAAGGATCAGCTGTCATCCAACAGAGCAAGATCAGCCATCATCCAACAGAGCAAGGAAGTTCAGCTATCATCCAACAGAGCAAGGACAGATCAGCTATCATCCAACAGAGCAAGGAAGGCTCAGCTGTCACCCAACAGAGCAAGGACAGATCAGCTATCATCCAACAGAGCAAGGAAGGATCAGCTGTCATCCAACAGAGCAAGATCAGCCATCATCCAACAGAGCAAGATCAGCCATCATCCAACAGAGCAAGGACAGATCAGCTATCATCCAACAGAGCAAGGAAGGATCAGCTGTCATCCAACAGAGCAAGGAAAAATCAGCTATCATCCAACAGAGCAAGATCAGCCATCATCCAACAGAGCAAGGAAGTTCAGCTATCATCCAACAGAGCAAGGACAGATCAGCTATCATCCAACAGAGCAAGGAAGGATCAGCTATCATCCAACAGAGCAAGGAAGTTCAGCTATCATCCAACAGAGCAAGGAAAGATCAGCTATCATCCAACAGAGCAAGGAAGGATCAGCTATCATCCAACAGAGCAAGGAAGTTCAGCTATCATCCAACAGAGCAAGGAAAGATCAGCTATCATCCAACAGAGCAAGGACAGATCAGCTATCATCCAACAGAGCAAGGACAGTTCAGCTATCATCCAACAGAGCAAGATCAGCCATCATCCAACAGAGCAAGATCAGCCATCATCCAACAGAGCAAGGAAGTTCAGCTATCATCCAACAGAGCAAGGACAGATCAGCTATCATCCAACAGAGCAAGGAAGGCTCAGCTGTCACCCAACAGAGCAAGGACAGATCAGCTATCATCCAACAGAGCAAGGAAGGATCAGCTGTCATCCAACAGAGCAAGATCAGCCATCATCCAACAGAGCAAGATCAGCCATCATCCAACAGAGCAAGGACAGATCAGCTATCATCCAACAGAGCAAGGAAGGATCAGCTGTCATCCAACAGAGCAAGGAAAAATCAGCTATCATCCAACAGAGCAAGATCAGCCATCATCCAACAGAGCAAGGAAGTTCAGCTATCATCCAACAGAGCAGGGACAGATCAGCTATCATCCAACAGAGCAAGGAAGGCTCAGCTGTCACCCAACAGAGCAAGGAAGGATCAGCTGTCATCCAACAGAGCAAGATCAGCCATCATCCAACAGAGCAAGGACAGACCAGCTATCATCCAACAGAGCAAGGAAGGATCAGCTGTCATCCAACAGAGCAAGGAAAAATCAGCTATCATCCAACAGAGCAAGATCAGCCATCATCCAACAGAGCAAGGACAGATCAGCTATCATCCAACAGAGCAAGATCAGCTATCATCCAACAGAGCAAGATCAGCCATCATCCAACAGAGCAAGGAAGTTCAGCCATCATCCAACAGAGCAAGGAAGTTCAGCTATCATCCAACAGAGCAAGGAAGTTCAGCTATCATCCAACAGAGCAAGGACAGATCAGCTATCATCCAACAGAGCAAAAACAGCCATCTAATGCATCTTGATACATTGGCCTGGAATAATGGCTCTGAAACAGCACCCCCTATTCCCTATATAGTGTACTATTTTCTAATCAGGGCCAATAGTTTTTAGATTTTAGTATTTTATTTTATTTTTCACCTTTATTTAACTAGGCAAATCAGTTAAGAACAAATTCTTATTTTCATTGACGTCCTAGGAACAGTGGGTTAAACTGCCTTGTTCAGGGGCAGAACGACATATTTTTACCTTGTTTGCCAGGGGATTCGATCTTGCAACCTTTCGGTTACTAGTCCAAAGCTCTAACCACTAGGCCACCTGACGTCCCTTCCTATTTAGCAGATGCTCTTATCCAGAACGACTTACATTTTCGTGTGCATACATTTTTGTTATGGTCACCCGTGGGAATCGAAACCAAAACCCTGCAAGTGCCATGCTCTACCAACTGAGCCACACGAGACCATAGTGCATGCACCATATAGGGAATAGGCTGCCATTCGGGACGCATCCTGAATCAATGCCATAGAGAGGCTATTCTCCTCTCTCAGGTCAATTAGTTAGTAATGACAGCTGGAACAAAAGGGAAGGAGAGATTTAATCTGGTTTCCTTTGGAGCAGGTCCAGGAGCAGGTCCAGGAGGAGAGAGACAATTAATTAACAACGAAACACTGAGACTCAGACATGTCTTCATTGAATCTTTTAATTTGGGCTGCCCCTCTACTCTCTAGCAACCCACCCTCTTCCTTCAGTTCACAACCACACCACTGTCATGTAGAACTCCACTACTACAACCACACCACTGTCATATAGAACTCCACTACTACAACCACACCACTGTCATGTAGAACTCCACTACTACAACCACACCACTGTCATGTAGAACTCCACTACTACAACCACACCACTGTCATGTAGAACTCCACTACTACAACCACACCACTGTCCTGTAGAACTCCACTACTACAACCACACCACTGTCCTGTAGAACTCCACTACTACAACCACACCACTGTCATGTAGAACTCCACTACTACAACCACACCACTGTCATGTAGAACTCCACTACTACAACCACACCACTGCCCTATAGAACTCCACCACTACAACCACACCACTGTCCTGTAGATCTCCACCACTACAACCACACCACGGTCCTGTAGAACTTCACTACTACAACCACACCACGGTCCTGTAGAACTTCACTACTACAACCACACCACTGTCCTGTTGAACTCTACTACTACAACCATACCACTGCCCTGTTGAACTCCACTACTACAACCATACCACTGCCCTGTGGAACTCCACTACTACAACCATACCACTGCCCTGTGGAACTCCACTACTACAACCACACCACTGTCCTATAGAACTCCACTACTGCAACCACACCACTGTCCTGTAGAACTCTACTACTACAACCACACCACTGTCCTGTAGAACTCCACTACTACAACCACACCACTGTCCTGTAGAACTCCACTACTACAACCACACCACTGTCCTGTAGATCTCCACTACTACAACCACACCACTGTCCTGTAGAACTCCACTACTACAACCACACCAGTGTCCTGTAGAACTCCACTACTACAACCACACCACTGTCCTGTAGAACTCCACTACTACAACCACACCACTGTCCTGTAGAACTCCACTACTACAACCACACCACTGTCATGTAGAACTCCACTACTACAACCACACCACTGTTGTGTAGAACTCCACTACTACAACCACACCACTGTTGTGTGGAACTCCACTACTACAACCACACCACTGTCCTGTAGAACTCCACTACTACAACCACACCACTGTCCTGTAGAACTCCACTACTACAACCACACCACTGTCCTGTAGAACTCCACTACTACAACCACACCACTGTCTTGTAGATCTCCACGACTACAACCACACCACTGTTGTGTGGAACTCCACTACTACAACCACACCACTGTTGTGTGGAACTCCACTACTACAACCACACCACTGTTGTGTGGAACTCCACTACTACAACCACACCACTGTCCTGTAGAACTCCACTACTACAACCACACCACTGTCTTGTAGATCTCCACGACTACAACCACACCACTGTCCTGTAGAACTCCACTACTACAACCAAACCACTGTTGTGTGGAACTCCACTACTACAACCACACCAGTGTCCTGTAGAACTCCACTACTACAACCACACCAGTGTCCTGTAGAACTCCACTACTACAACCACACCACTGTCCTGTAGATCTCCATGACTACAACCACACCACTGTCCTGAATCAATGCCATAGAGCGTCCCGAATGTCACCACTATTATTTACGGCTGCTCTTTAATAATTTGTTATTCATATCTCTTACTTTTTGGGGGGTATTGTCTTAACTGCATTGTTGGTTCAGGGCTTGTAAGTAAGCATTTCACTGTAAGGTCTACTACACCTGTTGTATTCAGCTCATGTGACTAATAACATGTGATACGTGTGTGAGCTATCTCCACTGCACTGGACTGATGGTAGAGGGGAACATGTCAGTGGTTGTGTGGGTGTCTGTGGGTGTCTGTGGGTGTCTGTGGAGAACTCACAACTACAACCACACCACTGTGTGTGTGTGTGTGTGTGTGTGTGTGTGTGTGTGTGTGTGTGTGTGTGTGTGTGTGTGTGTGTGTGTGTGTGTGTGTGTGTGTTTCTGCCTTTACATGAGTGTGTGTTTGCTCTATTAATAACGATCATATTTGAGTGGTTTCCAATTTGAACCACACCAGGTAAATATAACATTGAGTCATATAGGGAGCTCATCACATTAGTATAATTTATTACACACACCACACACACACACACACACACACACACACACACACACACACACACACACACACACACACACACACACACACACACACACACACACACACACACACCACACATCTAATCCTCATCTTTCGTCACCTCTCACAACTTCTCCACTTATCTTTAACACCTAATTGACCAGGAAATGAGTGACGAAAGGTCTACTACACCTGTTGTATTCAGCTCATGTGACTAATAACATGTGATACGTGTGTGAGCTATCTCCACTGCACTGGACTGATGGTAGAGGGGAACATGTCAGTGGTTGTGTGTGTGTGTGTGTGTGTGTGTGTGTGTGTGTGTGTGTGTGTGTGTGTGTGTGTGTGTGTGTGTGTGTGTGTGTGTGTGTGTGTGTGTGTGTGTGTGTGTGTTTCTGCCTTTTTACACGAGTGTGTGTTTGCTCTATTATTAACGATCATATTTGAGTGGTTTCCAATTTGAACAACGAGGTAAATATAACATTGAGTCATATAGGGAGCTCATCACATTAGTATAATTTATTACTGTAGTTATTAAAGGGATGGAACAGCTACTAAGCCCTGTGTAGAAAGAAATAGTACCCAAAAATGGTACCCTATTGCCTATATATTGCACTACTTTGACCAGAGACGATTTAGAAAATAGGGTGCCATTTGGGACGCAGACAAAGACAATGATGGAAAAATAATTTCACCTTGAAACAGAATCTCACTCCATGATCTCCTTGCACTTTGTTTTTTGCTTGACAGAATACACCACAACAATCACTTATCCAATCAGTTACAAATATACACTTTGGCTGGTGAGCATAGATGTGTGTCAGCTGCAAAGTCTGTCTCTGACCTCTGACTTCTCAACATAGGAAGTGTCCTTGTTTTGTTCCTATATAACTCAACAAATCACACAAATGACACACACACACACACACACACACACACACACACACACACACACACACACACATCTAATCCTCATCTTTCGTCACCTCTCACAACTTCTCCACTTATCTTTAACACCTAATTGACCAGGAAATGAGTTGACGGAACAAACGGCCAGATCATGTATCTGTATCTGTCAATCATTTACAGAGCTTAGCTTCATTACTGTGTTACTCACACACCCTCCCAAATACTGATGGCCTTGTCTTCTGAGGAAGTTCAGAGGAAGTAGAAAGATGTGCCACGTCTAATGCTAATAGAATGTTGCCAGATATTTCAGTTACAAAATGTCACTCACTTTATTTAACTCATCCAATGCTGGTACAGTGCTGTTAATATACATGCTGGTATGTACGGAGTAGTGTCTAAAACATATTACCCCAGGCCAGGACTCACTTGGGTTGCATTTACACATGGATCCCAAATCCTATCTTTACACATCAGATTTTTTTGAGCTGATCTGATTGGTCAAAATACCAATTACTGAAAAACACATCAGAATTGGGCTGACTGTGTAAACGCAGCCTTAGTGTCTACCACAGAAGAAGGAAATGAGGCATTCAGATACCCGCAATGACCTGAGAATTATTTGGAACAAACAGACTTACATTGTGGTATGTAAAATTCCTTCCTCTGGGCCTTCAGTAGTATAATCTTCTTTCATCAATCAATCAACCAATCATCCAGTCAAGCAATCAACCACTCAATCAATTAAGCAATCCATTACCCTAACCCCATCTCTCTGTCGCCACCTGTAGGTTTCGGGATGTCCACTCCAGTGACAGTAGCAGGGAAGGTGTTCCTGATCTTCTACGGTCTCCTCGGCTGCGCAGCCACCATCTTGTTCTTTAACCTCTTCCTGGAACGCATTATCACCCTCCTGGCTGTGGTCATGAAGGCTGTGAGGGAACGGCGCATTCGGAACTCCGGCCTCCTCCCGCCGGGTATCCGCCATGACTTCTCAGCGTGTTCTTTCCCGGGGTGGAAGCCGTCTGTCTACCACGTCATGTTGATCCTGGGGCTATCCGCCATCATCATCTCCTGCTGCGCCTCGGCCATGTACACCCCCGTGGAGGGATGGGCCTACCTCGACTCACTCTACTTCTGCTTCGTCACATTCAGGTAAGGTCGGAGCTCGGAGAGGTGGGCAAGATAGTAACTGGCTGGAGGGTTCTCTTTACGAATCTTGAGTCTGACTGAAGGGAAAATCTAATGGGTAGAGTAACTATCGTGTCGTTTTTCCCTTCATCAAGGCACTGCACTGTGGCTGGTCCTGTTCTTCAACCTGTTCTTTTGTGTGTGTATGTGTACGTCTCTTCCCTAAACTTATCTGGTTTTCCAGAAATCCCTGTTGGAAGATTCCTGTGTAGAACTTTATAATAACTCAACATAATGAAGGATTTATAATTTATTACTAAATTGTTATTAATCATTACTTTCACATTTGTAAGTGATAGTAACCTAGTTATTCACACATTTGTAAACCACTTTTAAAGTATGTAATAATGATTCATAAGATATTTAATATAGATCCTTATAGACCTTTTCCTAATCGTTATTCAAGTATTTTTTGCGTAGCCTCATCTAAAGTGTGGGCCATTTATACTTTATAAATATAAATGTCTCGAGTGAACAGTGTAATTTCTCATCAAAAGATGGACATTCCAGCAGTACCTGATGCTCCTTAAAATGAGCCACCCATGTGGCACAGTGTTTTGGGCCACTAGAGATTCTGGGTTCATGTCCAGGCTCTGTCGCAAGCGGCCCTGATCGGAAGACCCATGGGGCGGTGCACAATTGGCCCAGCGTCATCCGAGTTAGGGGAAGGTTTGGCTGGCAGGGATGTCCTTGTCCCATTACGCACTAGGTCTCAAAATGTCCCCTAGAACAAAGAGGATGTTAAGTTAAGAAAATATATAGAAAATGTGCATTTTTTGGAAGTGAGTTTCTACTGAAACTAAAGTGAATGTAAACAGTCACACTTAGACCCTAGAACATATCAATGGTTAAATAATAATCACAAATGCACAGAATGTTAAACTAAAAATATTTTCTAATAAAATCATGAGCTGGAGCACACCCAGAGAAAATGTTTTAATGTAGAGGTGCTGACTAAAGTTTTTTTTTACCCATTAAATGACTGGGAGGTTATACATAGAGTGTGCGCCAGCTCATGATTTTTATTAGACAATTTGTTGCATTACAACCTGTAATTTAAATGGAATTTTATTTGGATTTCATGTAATGGATATACACAGAATTGTCCAAATTGGTGAAGTGAAATTTTAAAAAATGACTTGTTTCAAAAAATGATTAAAAATTCAAACCACACAAGTGGTGTGTGCAACGCATATGTTTTCACCCTCTTTGCTATGAAGCCCCTAAATAAGATCTGGTGCAACCAATTACCTTCACAAGTAACATAATTAGTTAAACAAAGTCTATCTGTGTGCAATCTAAGTGTCACATGATCTGTCACATGATCTCAGTATACATACACCTGTTCTGAAAGGCCCCAGAGTCTGCAACACCACTCAGCAAGGGGCACCACCAAGCAAGCGGCACCATGAAGACCAAGGAGCTCTCCAAACAGGTCAGGGACAAAGTTGTGGAGAAGTAAAGATCAGGGTTGGGTTATTAAAAAATATCAGAAAATTTGAACATCACACAGAGCACCATTAAATCCGTTATTAAAAAATTGAAAGAATGTGTCACGATCTGACCTTAGTTCTTTTGTTATGTCTTTCTTTTAGTATGGTCAGGGCGTGAGTTGGGTGGGTTGTCTGTGATTTGGCCTGTTTTTCACCCTTGAGTTGTGGGTGATTGTTTTCTGTTTTGTGTCTACACCAGACAGGACTGTTTCGTTTCGTTCATTCTCCTTTGTTATTTTGTATAGTGTTCTCGTGATAATAAATTATCAATATGGACACTTACCACGCTGCGCATTGGTCCTCCTCCTCTCCTTCATACGACGACCGTTACAGAATCACCCAAAACCAAAGGACCAAGCAGCGTGGTAACGGGCAGCAGCAGCAGCAGCAGCGGTCTCCAGACTGCTGGACATGGAAGGGGATCTGGATGGCAAGGGACCCTAGGCACAGCCGGGAGAATATCGCTGCCCCAAGGCAGAGCTGGAGGCAGCGAAAGCAGAGAGGGGGTGGTATGAGGAGGCAGCGCGGTTGGAAGCCCAAGAGGCAGCCCCAAAAATGTATTGGGGGGCATACAGGGAGTGTGGCTAAGTCAGGTAGGAGACCTGAGCCAACTCCCCGTGCTTACCGTGGAGAGAGGGGGACCGGGCAGGCACCGTGTTATGCCGTGAGGTGCACGGTGTCCCCGGTGTGCAGGCATAGCCCGGTGCGGTACATAGCAGCGCCTCGTATCGGCCGGGCTAGAGTGGGCATCGAGCCAGGTGCCATAAAGCCGGCTCAGCGCATCTGGTCTCCAGTGCATCTCCTCGGGCCGGGGTACATGGCACCAGCCCTACGCATGGTGACCCCGGTTCGGGTCTCCAGTCTGTCCTGAGCTGCCAGAGTCTCCCGTCTGTCCTGAGCTGCCAGAGTCTCCCGTCTGTCCTGAGCTGCCAGAGTCTCCCGTCTGTCCTGAGCTGCCAGAATCTCCCGTCTGTCCTGAGCTGCCAGAGTCTCCCGTCTGTCCTGAGCTGCCAGAGTCTCCCGTCTGTCCTGAGCTGCCAGAGTCTCCCGTCTGTCCTGAGCTGCCAGAGTCTCCCGCCAGTCAGGAGATGCCAGAGTCTCCCGTCTGTCCTGAGCTGCCAGAGTCTCCCGTCTGTCCTGAGCTGCCAGAGTCTCCCGTCTGTCCTGAGCTGCCAGAGTCTCCCGCCAGTCAGGAGATGCCAGAGTCTCCCGCCAGTCAGGAGCTGCCAGGGTCTCCCGCCAGTCAGGAGCAGCCAGGGTCTCCCGCCAGTCAGGAGCAGCCAGGGTCTCCCGCCAGTCAGGAGCAGCCAGGGTCTCCCGCCAGTCAGGAGCAGCCAGGGTCTCCCGCCAGTCAGGAGCAGCCAGGGTCTCCCGCCAGTCAGGAGCAGCCAGGGTCTCCCGCCAGTCAGGAGCAGCCAGGGTCTCCCGCCAGTCAGGAGCAGCCAGGGTCTCCGCCAGTCAGGAGCAGCCAGGGTCTCCCGCCAGTCAGGAGCAGCCAGAGTCTCCCGCCAGTCAGGAGCAGCCAGAGTCTCCCGCCAGTCAGGAGCAGCCAGAGTCTCCCGCCAGTCAGGAGCAGCCAGAGTCTCCCGCCAGTCAGGAGCAGCCAGAGTCTCCCGCCAGTCAGGAGCAGCCAGAGTCTCCCGCCAGTCAGGAGCAGCCAGAGTCTCCCGCCAGTCAGGAGCAGCCAGAGTCTCCCGCCAGTCAGGAGCAGCCAGAGTCTCCCGCCAGTCAGGAGCAGCCAGAGTCTCCCGCCAGTCAGGAGCAGCCAGAGTCTCCCGCCAGTCAGGAGCAGCCAGAGTCTCCCGCCAGTCAGGAGCAGCCAGAGTCTCCCGCCAGTCAGGAGCAGCCAGAGTCTCCCGCCAGTCAGGAGCAGCCAGAGTCTCCCGCCAGTCAGGAGCAGCCAGAGTCTCCCGCCAGTCAGGAGCAGCCAGAGTCTCCCGCCAGTCAGCAGCAGCCAGAGTCTCCCGCCAGTCAGCAGCAGCCAGAGTCTCCCGCCAGTCAGCAGCAGCCAGAGTCTCCCGCCAGTCAGCAGCAGCCAGAGTCTCCCGCCAGTCAGCAGCAGCCAGAGTCTCCCGCCAGTCAGGAGCAGCCAGAGTCTCCCGCCAGTCAGGAGGCCAGAGTCTCCCGCCAGTCAGGAGCAGCCAGAGTCTCCCGCCAGTCAGGAGCAGCCAGAGTCTCCCGCCAGTCAGGAGCAGCCAGAGTCTCCCGCCAGTCAGGAGCAGCCAGAGTCTCCCGCCAGTCAGGAGCAGCCAGAGTCTCCCGCCAGTCAGGAGCAGCCAGAGTCTCCCGCCAGTCAGGAGCAGCCAGAGTCTCCCGCCAGTCAGGAGCAGCCAGAGTCTCCCGCCAGTCAGGAGCAGCCAGAGTCTCCCGCCAGTCAGGAGCAGCCAGAGTCGCCCGTTACTCCAGGTTTGCCGGAATCACCCTTCACTCCGGAGCTGCCGGAGTCTCCCGCCTGTCCGGTGCTGCCGGAATCTCCCGTCCATTCGGGACCCATTGCTAGGGTCCCCAGTCCGAGGTCGGCGGCGAGGGTCGCTGACCTAAAGAGGCCACGGAGGCAGGTTAAAAGGTGGACAAAGACTATGGTGGAGTGGGGTCCACGTCCCGCGCCAGAGCCGCCACCGTGGACAGAACCCCCACCCAGACCCTCCCCTATAGGTATAGGTTTTGCGGCCTGAGTCCGCACCTTTGGGGAGGGTACTGTCACGTTCTGACCTTAGTTATTTTGTTATGTCTTTCTTTTAGTATGGTCAGGGCGTGAGTTGGGTGGGTTGTCTGTTAGTTTTTCTATGATTTGGTATTTCTGTGTTTGGCCTGGTATGGTTCTCAATCAGAGGCAGCTGTCAAATCGTTGTCCCTGATTGAGAACCATACTTGGGTAGCCTGTTTTTCACCTTTGAGTTGTGGGTGATTGTTTTCTGTTTTGTGTCTACACCAGACAGGACTGTTTCGTTTCGTTCATTCTCCTTTGTAATATTGTTTAGTGTTCTCGTGATAATAAATTATCAATATGGACACTTACCACACTGGGCATTGGTCCTCCTCTTCTCCTTCATACGACGACCGTTACAATATGGCACCACAACAAACCTGCCAAGAGAGGTCCACCCACAAAAACTCACGGACCAGGCAAGGAGGGCATTAATCAGAGAGGCAACAAAGACACCAAAGATAACCCTGAAGGAGCTACAAAGCTCCACAGCTGAGATTGGAGTATCTGTCCACAGGACCATTTTCAGCCGTACACTCCACAGAGCAGGGCTTTACGGAAGAGTGGCCAGAAACAAATACATTGCTTAAAAACATAATAAGCAAACACATTTGGTGTTCGCCAAAAGGCATGTGGGAGACTCCCCAAACATATGGAAGAAGGTACTCTGGTCAGATGAGACAGAAGTGTAGCTTTTTGGCCATCAAGGAAAACGCTATGTCTGGCGCAAACCCAACACATCTCATCACCCAGAGAACACCATCCCCACAGTGAAGCATGATGGTGGCAGCATCATGCTGTGGGGATGTTTGTCATCGGCAGGGACTGGGAGACTGGTCAGAACTGAAGGAATGATGGATGGCGCTAAATACAGGCAAATTCTTGAGGGAAACCTGTTTCAGTCTTCCAGAGATTTGACACTGGGACGGTCTTGGAATGGCCTAGTCAAAGCCCAGACCTCAATCCAATTGAAAATCTGTAGTATGACTTCTTAGGGATAGGTGTCCTGCTAGTGCGCAATTCATATAAATAATCGTAATATTAAACATTCATTAACATACAAGAATCTTGTATCATTTAAATGCTTAAATTCTTGTTAATCTAACTGCATTGTCCAATTTACAATAGGCATTACAGCGAAAGCATACCATGCGATTGTCTGAGGGAGAATTGTCATCAACTACACTAATTAGCATAGCACAACGGTCCAAAAATATTACTAGAAAATATTCATATTCATGAAATCACAAGTGAAATATAGTGAAACACAGTTTAGCCTTTTATTAATCACCCTGTCATCTCAGATTTTGAAATTATGCTTTATAGCCAAAGCAAGACAAGCGTTTGTGTAAGTTTTTCAATAGCCTAGCATAGCATTATGTCCAGCTAGCAGCAGGAAGCTTGGTCACACAAATCAGAAAAGCAATCAAATTAACCGTTTACCTTTGATCTTCGGATGTTTTCACTGACGAGACTCCCAGTTAAACAGAAAATGTTCCTTTTGTTCCATAAAGATTATTTTATACCCAAAATACCTCCTTTTGTTGGTCACATTATGTTGAGATATCCACAGGAAATAGCGGTCACAACAACGCTGAAAAAAAAAAATCTGTCTATAATCCAAATTATGTCTATAATATCGACAGAAACATGGCAAATGTTTTTTATAATCAACCCTTAAGGTGTTTTTCAAATATCTATTCGATAATATATCAACCGAGACAATTGGCTTTTCAGTAGGAGCGAGAGGAAAAATGACTACCTGATTCATCAATTAATAATAAACTCTTTAATAATCCATTATTGATGCTTTATTAAGTGGAGTTGTCATAAAGTGCTACCGATTCCTGGAATTAGGAGGTAATAAGTAGGAAATCCTCCAACAGGACTTCTGGATAACTGGGGTAATTTGGGGAAAGTTACTGGGATTCTGAACCCTAGTCTCAGGGGGATAAATACAGGCAATAAAGCCACTCTTCTTCTTTTTCTTCCTCCTCCTCCAGTACCATCGGCTTTGGGGACCTGGTGTCGAGCCAGAGAGCAGACTATGAGTACCAGCCACTGTACCGTCTAGCCAACTGCCTGTTCATCCTTATGGGCGTGTGTTGCATCTACTCTCTGTTCAACGTCATCTCCATCGTCATCAAACAGGTAGATGTTGAACATTGGAAATGAGTCTGTCGACAATATTGTATTTTTAATCCTCCGTCATTTTGTATGTATGCATTGTTGTACTCAAATGGCTCAGGCAACTCTATCTGTATTTTAAATGTCTAATCAAATTCCCTCCATGCTTCTTTCATTCAGGTGCTCAACTGGATGCTTCAGAACTTATGCTGCCAGCGGTGTAAAATCAAGTCCAACTCTTTCCCATTGGGTCGCCGCAATGCCATCCGGCCTGGTTCGAGAATCCGTAAAGGTCGCTTCCGAATCAAACGCACGCCGGACTCGGGGGATTCGGGACCCTGCGAAAGCGACATGGAGGGAGGAGGACGCAGACTCTCTGGAGAGATGATTTCAATGAAGGACCTGACGGCCTCGAATAAGGTCTCACTGGCACTCATGCAGAAGCAGTTATCAGAGTCCGCTAACGGTTATCCCAGGACGGTGTGTGGCGGCTCGAGACATAACGGGTTCTCTGGAGGAGTGGGCGCTCTGGGGATCATGAACAACAGGCTGGCAGAGACCAGCAACTCCAGGTAGAACTGAGCAGTGTTTCTCGTCTTCTAGTCCGTGGACAGGCACTGGTCTGTGGGATGGGACTTTCAGTCCGAGAGATGAGTAGCTGACTTAATTTAAGCGCTCCCTCATGGAGTAAAGACCATAGACTGCTTGTCTTAATGAAAAGGTTGAGACACACTGGAGAGAACCCTGCAGGAAAATGTGCTTAAGAAGACATACTGATGGAGAGAAACAGAGGCGCTTAAAGATTCTGCAAAGTTTCATGTGATGAACTATACTTGCTATCACTCTTGTCATGCTTGAATATGTCTGGTCCTTCGTTGGAAGAGCATGATGATATGCATGACATTTTTAGGGATGTAATCAACATCCTGTGATGATTGATGATGATGATAATGATGATGATGATGGACAGTTTTAGTGATACTGTGGGAAGGAAAGTAACCTTCTTGTAACTGAACTTTGGAAGGTCAAAACACTACATTTTGCTCTCTGACTCAAAGCAACCGGAGAACATTTTCACTGATATAGCAGTGGTATTCTTCAGGATAATTAGTTAGCCATACCTGAGTAGATCTCTGAGGCTGTATGTATCATGCGTCTTAGATACAGAGAGACAGAAAGTGAGATAGATCCTAGATCAGCACTCCTCCTCTGAGACTTGATACATTTTGACTTCTACAGTGTACTGTACTGGAAGAGGCAACTCTGTGTGATCATTATTAGGCTACATCATTATCGCTTCCCCAATAATTATGACATTTATAAGTAGATTTGAATGTAAAGGTTGAGTTGGTACTGTAGCTGTCATTTCTGTATGGTATAACTATGCATTCCATGTCTCATGGTGGAGAACAATAGGAACTCATCTACATATCAGATCCACGTACAGACCTGTCCTGAAGTATGGAAGCTGAACCATAGAGAGACTAACCTTACAGACCTGTTCTGAAGTATGAAGCTGAACCATAGAGAGACTAACCGTGACCTGACCTGAAGTATGGAAGCTGAACCATAGAGAGACTAACCTTACAGACCTGTCCTGAAGTATGAAGCTGAACCATAGAAGACTAACCTTACAGACCTGTGCTGAAGCTGAACCATAGAGTGACTAACCTTACAGACCTGTCCTGAAGTATGAACCTGAACCATAGAGAGACTAACCTTACAGACCTGACCTGAAGTATGGAAGCTGAACCATAGAGAGACTAACCTTACAGACCTGTCCTGAAGTGGAAGCTGAACCATAGAGAGACTAACCTTACAGACCTGTCCTGAAGTATGAAGATGAACCATAGAAAGACTAACCTTACAGACCTGTGCTGAAGTACGGAAGCTGAACCATAGAGTGACTAACCTTACAGACCTGTCCTGAATTAGGGAAGCTGAATCATAGAGAGACTAACCTTACAGACCTGTCCTGAAGTATGGAAGCTGAACCATAGAGTGACTAACCTTACAGACCTGTCCTGAAGTATGGAAGCTGAACCATAGAGAGACTAACCTTACAGACCTGTCCTGAAGTATGGAAGCTGAACCATAGAGAGACTAACCTTACAGATCTGTCCTGAAGTATGGAAGCTGAACCATAGAGAGACTAACCTTACAGACCTGTCCTGAAGTATGGAAGCTGAACCATAGAGGGAATAACCATAGGGATGGCAAACCTAGTCTCAACTACTATATGAATAGAATGACTTGAATGGAGAGTCAAGCCATTCATGTCAATGTTCTGTGATGGTTGGGCCGGCGACCATATGGATTGTACCCATGCAAGGAAGTACAAGCAAGAAATCATTATATTTCAATGGTCTCAAGCAATCATCTTGATACTAGTCTCATCTTAAGCTAAGGTGACTGATTCTGTTGGGGAAGAGGAGACCGGTTCAGCACGCCCCTAATCACCCCTCAACCCTTCCCTCTGGCCCTAGCGCTTTGATGTTTAACAATCTGTAAGGTAGAAGCAATATGGTGGAAGCTCCAACACTTCACTGTTGATAACTATCCAAACCCTTCAGATCTGCCAATTTAAGGCCAACGGGAAGGGTAAAATAAATCATTCAGACAGACTGGCTGGTGTTTTCGTATGGGGTTCATGCTACTGCTGTACTGTGATGCTACTGCTGTAATGCAGACCAGCTCTGTTATGTCAGTCAGTTCAGTGAGCTCCTAGTAAGATATTCCGCAACTGAGCCTGAGTGCAGGTCTTCAAAAAGTAATTTCCTTTTCTCAAGATGGATTTGTGCAGCGAGGAGAGGGGAGGTAGGGAGCTCAGATCATGTTTCAGGTCAAAGAGCATTCTACTTACTTTATGTATGTCTACAGGCTAGAACTCCTCTCCTCCTCCTCCCCTCCTCTTCTCCCCCTCCCCTCCTCTTCTCCCCCTCCCCTCCTCTTCTCCTCCTCTTCTCCTCTTGCCTGTAAGAAAGAGAAAAAAAGACAGGAAAAAGAACCAAGGCTAAAAGTGTGCAACCTGATAATTACAGTGAACATTAAATAAGATGTATTTCTGTAAAATGACTAATGAAGAAGAGACTCATAGCAAGAGCAAGGTGTAGCTACTGTAGTGAATAAGTGGATCCTATACAACAGGGATCATCAACTAGATTCAGCCGAGGGCTGATTTTTTTTCCTTGAGCGGATGGTCGGGGACCCGGAACATAATTACAAATCATTCGTAGACTACAAATTGACTGCAAGAAGCCCAAACAGATATAATGTTTGACTAAAACGTAATAATTTTAAAACGTACATTTGTATACAATCACGTCGTATCTCTCTGTTATGGGTGGGAAAACTTGGGAGCCAATTTCTTAAATTAAAATCACTTGGAGCTGATTTCCTGGTGTTTTTTATATCCAACGGTGAAAATTGGATCCGCGGGCCGCCAGTTGGGGTAACCTTCTATACAGATACTTTAACATTTTAAATGGAGAAACTCTGGGAGAAGGAGAGTCACTTAAAGAGGAACATTTGTCTTGTAGCATTTCATCGAAAAGGATTCTCACACTTCACTGTCATTGTTTCTGAGAAAGAGAAAACGAGAGAAAGAGAGAAAGAAAGAGAACAGAATACCAGGTCCTGTCCATCTGACAGTCTTGAGGAGGGAGGAGGAGACAGAGAAAGAAAAAGAGAAAGAGAGAGAAGAGAATACCAGGTCCTGTCCATCTGACAGTCTTGAGGAGGGAGGAGGAGACAGAGAAAGAGAAAGAGAAAGAGAGAGAACAGAATACCAGGTCCTGTCCATCTGACAGTCTTGAGGAGGGAGGAGGAGACTGACTGACCATCTGACAGTCTTGAGGAGGGAGGAGGAGACAGAGAAAGAAAAGAGAGAGAGAGAACAGAATACCAGGTCCTGACCATCTGACAGTCTTGAGGATGGAGGAGGAGGAGACAGAGAAAGAAAAAGAGAAAGAGAGAACAGAATACCAGGTCCTGTCCATCTGACAGCACTGTCTTCAGGAGGGAGGAGTCTTTCCATCTGAGTGCATTCAGGAAATGACATTCCAAATGACACCCTACTATTTCCTATATAGTGCACTACTTTTGACTAGGCCCCGTAGAGAGCACTACATTGGGAATAGGTTTCAATTTGGGACATAGATTTGGTCTTTGTTCTGGAGACAAAGAGCACTCTGATCCACTATAGAGAAAAGACAGACATGCTCAACAGGTCAAACCTCCCAGATGTCATTATGAAACCCTGTATCTTTCAGGCTAATGGTCTCAAAGACAGCTTTTACTATAAGTGCACTGTTTGGGTAGAGAAGGTCATAGGAAGTACACACTATGAGGAACAGAAAGGAAAATGGAACACTGCTGTTTGGATATAATGGGAGAGAGAGAGAGAAAAAGAGAGAGACACCCTCTGAGATACACAGAACAGCCAAGAGCTTAACTCAGTCTGGCATCCATCGTTAGCATCTCTCTCTCTCTAGTCCACCAATGCCTACTACTGCTAGCAGGCTCTGCCATCTCTGCATTCAGCACAGTCACACACACACCGTACCCTCTCCGAGCATCCTGCTAGGTTTGTCTTTCTTATCAGTCAGTCAGCACACTGTGCATATAGCACCATGAGTGGAAATATAGCAAATCAAAGTGTTTGGTTGCGTACACAGTTCATCAGATGTTGTAGGAGGTGCAGCGAATTGCTTATGTTACTAGCTCCTAACAGTGCAGCAAAAATGTCAAACAAGTACACAAATAATAATATAACAAGAAATCAGGAATGTCAGAACGAGTCCAGTTAACAACCCAAACATCACTGTATCAGTAATCCAAATGCAATCTATGTTTATATACTCCAACAAAATATACTTAGAATGATATGTACAGCAGTAGATATATTACAGTGAGTGATGTTGAGAATTCAGCGTATAAATTAACAGTGGAACTAAATACAATGTACAGTGGTAGCATATATTAGAATGAGCCATGTGGAGAATCCAGTGCACGAATACACAGTTAGAAAACATTAAGAAACTATCCCATGTTTAATGTCTCTACAGTATATACACATGGGACAGCAGAGTTGTGTTTGTGTGTGCGTGTGTTTGTGAGTATTGGAGTATGCATGCTTGTGAGTGTATATGTGAGTACAAGAGTTTGCGTGTGTATGAGCTGTGTGTGTGAGAGCTTGTGTGAGTGAGTCTTTGTCTCTTATTACAGAAGATGGTGCGATAACTGTTTAACAGTCTGATGGTCTGGAGATAGAAGCTGTTTAACAGTCTGATGGTCTGGAGATAGACGCTGTTCAACAGTCTGATGGTCTGGAGATAGAAGCTGTTCAACAGTCTGATGGTCTGGAGATAGAAACTGTTCAACAGTCTGATGGTCTGGTGATAGAAGCTGTTCAACAGTCTGATGGTCTGGAGATAGAAGCTGTTCAACAGTCTGATGGTCTGGAGATAGAAGCTGTTGAACAGTCTGATGGTCTGGTGATAGAAGCTGTACAACAGTCTGATTGTCTGTCTGTGGTCTGATGAGATAGAAGCTGTTCAACAGTCTGATGATCTGGAGATAGAAGCTGTTCAACAGTCTGATGGTCTGGAGATAGAAGCTGTTCAACAGTCTGATGGTCTGGAGATAGAAGCTGTTCAACAGTCTGATGGTCTGGAGATAGAAGCTGTTCAACAGTCTGATGGTCTGGAGATAGAAGCTGTTCAACAGTCTGATGGTCTGGAGATAGAAGCTGTTCAACAGTCTGATGGTCTGGAGATAGAAGCTGTTCAACAGTCTGATGGTCTGGAGATAGAAGCTGTTCAACAGTCTGATGGTCTGGAGATAGAAGCTGTTCAACAGTCTGATGGTCTGGAGATAGAAGCTGTTCAACAGTCTGATGGTCTGGAGATAGAAGCTGTTCAACAGTCTGATGGTCTGGAGATAGAAGCTGTTCAACAGTCTGATGGTCTGGAGATAGAAGCTGTTCAACAGTCTGATGGTCTGGAGATAGAAGCTGTTCAACAGTCTGATGGTCTGGAGATAGAAGCTGTTCAAAAGTCTGATGGTCTAGAGATAGAAGCTGTTTTAACAGTCTGATGGTCTGGAGAATAGAAGCTGTTTAACAGTCTGATGGTCTGGAGATAGCCGCTATACAATAATTATAGTATGAACTCGAACCCAGGCGCAGAGAAACACAGTAAGCAGAAACATGGCAACCGCACACTAATAAAACATGAGACCTAAGCGAAGATACAGGCCACCTGAGGAACCTAAATAACAAGGCAAACAGGTGAACATGGAAGGTAACTAAATCCAATAAGTAATAATCAAGGTAACCTGTAAACTAGAAAACAGGGTAAGGGTGCCCTTCAGCGGTAACCTAAGGAATCAAGGAATCAACGTCTCCTGATGTTCCACCAGGGGTAGCTGAACGGCGATGGAAATCCCAAATGAGCCCCGGGGTCCAGAATGTCCCAATGTCCCAAGCCGGAACTCATGATATATTGAGTCCCACGTCGGAACTGGCGACTGGAGAGGAAGCGTCACACAGTGTAGACTAGCTGTCCCTCTATCATGCGAGACGGAGGTGGAGGCCGAGTGGCCGGAACCAGAGGACTGAACACCACAGGCTTGGGTCTGGAGATGTGGAAGGTGGGATGAACCCTTTTGGATCGGGGAATATAATAGGTCACTGGATTAATGCGCCATAGAACTTTGAATGGCCCAACATACAGGGGTGCCGACTTCCTTGATTACAAGCACAGAGGCAGATGCCTACTAGACAAACAGACCATCTGGCCGGAACGCAGGAGTGGACTCGAACGGCGATGACGGTTGGCCTGTCACTGAACCCGAGCTGAGGGCCTCAGGAGTGCTGACCGAACCCTCTTCCAGGTCCGACGGCAATGAGAGATGAGACGTTGAGCGGATGGAACCGCCACTTCAATCTCCTGATCTGGAAACAGAGGAGGCCATTCGTACAAAACCTGGAATGGTGACAGGCCGGTGGAGGAACACTGGAGAGTGTTGTGTGACTACACCACCAAGGGAAGATGCTGACTTCCAGTGGCGGGGGACAAACAGCACCATAAGGCGGTCTCCAGATCCTGGTTCACCTGCTCCGTTTGACCGTTGGACTGAGGGTGATAGCCAGAGGACAAACTGTCCAATGACCCCAGAAGAGTACAGAACTCCCTCCAGATACTGGAGGCAAACGTACTGAATGACTACCTGAGCAGTCTCACGGGCAGATGGAAGCTTAGGCAGCGGAATGAAATGTTCCGCCTTGGAAAAGCGGTCCACAATGACCAGGATGACAGTGTGACCCTCTGAGGATGGAAGACCCATGATGAAATCCATAGAGATGAGACCAGGGTTGAGAAGGTGTTGGGAGCGGATGAAGAAGCACCAGAGGCTGCTGACAAGGAGTCTTGTTCCGGGAGCATGTCGAACAAGTAGCCACAAAGGTCCGACTGCTGAGGGCCACCAAAACCTCCTCCTCAGAAACTTTAGCATTCGCTTCCCTCAACGTATGAGAGGGGAGACACAACGACACCACTGCCATACCTTGGACCGTGAGGAACAAAAGATCTGTTAGATGGACGGCCTACAGGAACTGCCTTCCTACCTTGCGCCTCCCTCTCTACAGTCCCTATACCCCAGGAGACCGGCACGAGGATGAGCAACCTAGGGATGATGGATCCAAGCGGCCGATCCCCACTGGAGCTGGGGAACTGGTGAGAAAGGGCATCCAGCTTCACGTTCTTAGACCCCGGATGGTAAGATAACATGAATCTGAACCGAGTGAAGAAAAGAGCCCAACGAGCCTGTCGGGGACTGAGGCGTTTAACCTCCTGGATGTAGGCCAGGTTCTTGTAGTCAGTCCAAACCTTAAAGGAATGTTCCAAACCATCCAACCGGTGCCGCCACTCCTCCAAAGCCAGTTTGACCGTAAGAAGCTCCCGATTACCAACATCATAGTTCCTCTCTGCTGTAGTGAGACACATGGAAAATAATGCACAGGGATGAAGCTTACGGACTTTAGCCGAGCACTGAGACAGAACCACACTCAAGCCAACGTCAGAGGCATCCACCTCTACCATGAAGGGAAGAGAAGAATCCGCATGAACTAGAATGGGTGCAGAAGAAAACCGACGTTTCAGGTCCTAGAACGCCTTCTCATCAGCAGGGGTCCAGCTTAAATGCCCAGCACTTGGTGAGCGCTGTCAATGGCGTAGCCACCGAACTAAAGTCTCTTTCAAATCTCCAGTAGAAATGAGCAAAATCCCCAAAAAACGCTGGACTTGTTTGACTGTGCTGGGACTCGGTCAATTGACCACCGCTTCTACCTTTTGGGAGTCCGTACACAGCCCTGAAACACGATGTACCCCAGGAATGAGATCGGAGGAACGTGAAGCTCACACTTTTCGGCCTTCACAAACAACTGGTGAGAGAGAAGTCTTTGAAGAAGCTGGTGAACATGTTGGATAATAATATTAATAATAATATATGCCATTTAGCAGACGCTTTTATCCAAAGCGACTTACAGTCATGTGTGCATACATTCTACGTATGGGTGGTCCCGGGAATCGAACCCACTACCCTGGCGTTACAAGCGCCATGCTCTACCAACTGATGTGTTCAACCATGGACCTGGAGAAGATGAGGATGACATCCAGGTACACAAACATGAACTGGTGACAGAAGTTGCGCAGCACATCAATAACCATGGTCTGAAAAATGGCAGAAGCATTTGTAAGTCCAAATGGCATGACAAGGTACTCATAATGTCCATTTGGAGTGTTGAATGTTGTCTTCCACTAGTCTCCCTGTCTGATGCGCACCAGATTGTACGCATTCCATAAATCCAATATTGAGAAAACTGTTGCTCCCTGGAGTCTCTCAAAAGGCTGATGAAATAAGAGGAAGAGGGTAAAGGTTCTTCATGGTAATGTTATTTAAACCCAGGTAATCAGTACATGGACGTAATCCCTCATCTCTCTTTCCAACAAAGAAAAACCCCGCTCCAGCAGGTGAAGTGGATGGCCGATTAAAACCAGCCACCAGTGCCTCCTTAATTTAACTGTTCATGGCTGCAGTCTCCGGACCTGAGAGAGAATATTCCCCTTCTGAAGGAGTGGTGCCAGGCAGGAGGTCGACGACACAATCGTAGGACCTGTAAGGAGGAAGTTTGCTGGCCCTTCGTTGCTGAAGACCTGACCCAGATCCCAGTAATCCCGAGGTACGCGGGAAAGATCAGGCTTGTCATCCCCAGCCGGGGGAACAGGAAAATCGGAAGCCTCCAGACGATCAGGGACAGAAAGATGTGGAGAGAGTTGCTGGCAGGTGGACTGGCATGAAGGATTCCATCCAAGAACTCTTACTGAGGGCCAGTCAATTTGAGTGGCCAGAAGCAAGGTGCGTACCGTGTCGGCAGCTGGAGACTTTATCTGACTTTCCAGTATTCTCCAGTCTACTGACGAGTCATTCAGATTTCCGTCAGCTCGGGACATGAGGCACGGAAACGTCCAGACTGTCCACAGGAAAGACAACGTTGCTCGTTAATCCTGCACCATCTCTCCATCGCGGAAAGTCTTGTGCATCCCAATGTCCTTGTTTCCTCTGAATTATATGAAGGAGAACCAGAGAATTGAGAATTGAGAACTCTGACGGGGTACCGGACAAGCAAACTCAAACGCAGCATGTGGAACAAACAAAGAATCGACTCCCTCAGCGGAACCCGAAAAACTGGCAACAACTCGGAACCCCTCCATCCTCTCACGACAATGTTCCCGAAGCCGGTTGTCAATCCAGATGGCCAGACCGATAAGCTCATCGAGTGTGTCAGGGTTGTCCGGGGAAGCCTTGAGAACCTTGCTGAATCCGAGTGAAGTGCCTCTGTATTCCAACCACTCTCAGTGGCAAGCGTCCGAAAGTCAATGGCATAATCAGCTAAGCTCCAGCTGCCCTGCAGAAGTGCAATATGTCTTTGAGCAGCGTTCCTGCCCCTGATGGGGTGATCAAAAACCCTCTTCATCTCCTGGGTGAAGCTTTGCCAATTAAAACAAATGTCTTATTGCTGCTCCCATATGGCTGTGGCCCAGGCCAGAGCCCACCTTGAGAGCAAGGAGATGACATATGCCACTCTGGAACACTCGGTGGGACGTGTTGATGCCTGCAACTCAAAGGCCAGCGAGCACTGGAGCAGGAACCCACAACACCTCCCAGGATGCTCCTCATAGTGCTCTGGTGCCGGGAGATGAGGCTCCCGATGGGAGGAAGACACTGAGCTGGTAGGGAGTGGAGGATTAGGAACAGCCACAGGTGCAGCAGCCATTGCTCCCGTCTGTCCTGTCTGCAGAGCGGACACAAGAGTTCTTAATTCATCCGACAATGTCTGCAGCCACGCCTCATGGCGACCAATCACAGTTCCATGGTGGGTGAGAGCCGACTGTAAATGGTTGAGTCCTGAATGTCCCTCGGACAACTGAGAAATCTCTACTGGATCCATTGTAGGCTTAGGTCTACTATAACAATAATGCTAGTAAGAACTCGAACCCAGGCACAGAGAAACACAGCAAGCAGAGGTAAGGGTAAATCCAGAACTTTTACTTAGAGTCTTAACAGAAACACGGAAACCGCATAAGAGCACACTAATAAAACATGAGACAAGCAAAGTTACAGGCCAACTGAGGAACCTAAATAACAAGGCAACCAGGTGAACATAGAAGGTAATTAATCACAGGTGAATCCAATAAGCAATAACCAGGGTAACCTGGAAACGAGAAAGAGTGCCCTCCAGCGGTAACCTGCAGAAACAACAATGACATAACACAGAAACTGTGACACTATCCAACAGTCTGATGGCCTGGAGATAGAAGCTGTTGAACAGTCTGATGGCCTGGAGATAGAAGCTGTTGAACAGTCTGAAGGTCTGGAGATAGAAGCTGTTGAACAGTCTGGAATAGGTCTGGAGATAGAAGCTGTTGAACAGTCTGATGGCCTGGAGATAGAAGCTGTTGAACAGTCTTATGGTCTGGAGATGGCCAGTCTTATGGTCTGGAGATAGAAGCTGTTGAACAGTCTGATGGTCTGGAGATAGAAGCTGTTGAACAGTCTTATGGTCTGGAGATAGAAGCTGTTGAACAGTCTGATGGCCTGGAGATAGAAGTCTGATGGTCTGGAGATAGAAGCTGTTTAATAGTCGGATGGCCTGGAGATAGATGCTGTTTTTCACTCTCTTGTTCCCAGCTTTGATGCACCTGTACTGTATCCTCCTTCTAGATGGTAGCGGAGTGAACAGGCCATGACTTGGGTGGCTGAGTTGCCGTTCCAGGGGGTGATGCAAACCTCCCTGACCAAGACCCTCTACCCCGATTGCTCAGTTTGGCCGGGCGGCCAGCTCTAGGAAGAATCTTGGAGGTTCCAAACTTCTTCCATTTAAGAATATGAAGGCCACTGTGTTCTTGGGGACCTTCAATTCTGGTACCCTTCCCCAGATCTCCGACTCGACACAATCCTGTCAAACTTTTGAGTCTCATAGCAAAGGGTCTGAATACTTATGTAAATAAGGTATTCCATATACTGTACAGTACCAGTCAAAAGTTTGGACACACCTACTCATTCAAGGGTTTTTCTTTATTTTTGCTATTTTAAAACCATAAAATAACACATATGGAAACATGTAGTAACCAAAAGAGTGTTGTAGAAATCAAAATAGTAGCCATCCTTTGCATTGATGACAGCTTTGCACAATCTTGGCATTCTCTCAACCAGCTTCACCTGAAATGCTTTTCCAACGGCCTTGAAGGAGTTCCCACATATGCTGTGCACTTGTTGGCTTCTTTTCCTTCACTCATCCCAAATCATCTCAACTGGGTTGAGGTCGGGTGATTGTGGAGGCCATATCATCTGATACAGCAATCCATCAATCTCCTTCTTGGTGAAATAGCCCTTACACAGCCTGGAGGTGTGTCCTGTTGAAAAACAAATGATAGTCTCACTATCGATGCTGAATGCTGTGGTAGCCATGCTGGTTAAGTATGTCTTGAATTCTAAATAAATCACTGACAGATTTCCACCTGTCTAATGTCCATTGCTTGTGTTTCTTGGCCCAAGCAAGTCTCTTCTTATTATTGGTGTCCTTTAGTAGTGGGTTCTTTGCAGCAATTCGACAATGAAGGCCTGATTCATGCAGTCTCCTCTGAACCGTTGATTTTGAGATGGGTCTGTTACTTGAACTCTGTGAAGCATTTATTTGGGCTGCAATTTCTGAGGCTGGTAACTCTAATGAATGTATCCTCTGCAGCAGAGGTAACTCTGGGTCTTCCTTTCTTGTGGCGATCCTTATGAGAGCCAGTTCCATCGTGAAGCTACATAGTTTTTGCAACGGCACTTGAAGAAACTTTCAAAGTTCTTGAAATTTTCTAGATTGACTTAACTTAAAGGTCTTAACTTAAAGTAATGATGGACTGTCGTTTCTCTTTGCTTATTTGAGCCGTTCTTGCCATAATATGGACATGGTCTTTTTCTAAATAGGTCTATCTTCTGTATACCACCACAACCTTGTCACAACACAACTGATTGCCTCAAATGTCTTAAGAAGGAAAGAAATCCCACAATTGAATTCAAATGCATTCCAGGTGACTACATCATGAAGCTGGTTGAGAGAATGCCAAGCGTGTGCAAAGCTATCATCAAGGCAAAGGGTGGCTACTTTGAAGACACTAAAATCTAAAATATATTTTGATTTGTTTTGATGTCTTCACTATTATTCTACAATGTAGAATCCCTAATCCCTAGATGCACAACTTTGAACCCAGGCTCATAGAGCTCTGGTCCTAAGTAGTACACTATATGGGGAATAAGGTGTCATGTGGGACACATGCCATTACTTTTTACAGATAGATGCAGTATCTAATAGTTGGAATGTTTCCATTGCTCTGTCCTCGGGTTAAAAAATAACTAGACAAAATGACTCAGGTAGTTGAGACTTCAGGCTTGTTGTAGTTAACTGCATGCCATTATGGTGAAGCCATATGAGATGGTTGTATATAAAACATAGATTACTCTTTGAAATATATTTTTCTATAGCTGTAACATAACAGATAAAATAGAAGACGAATGGTTGTATCCAGGACCATTTCTTTTCTGAGCTGCTTTATAATGACACAATTGACACTGAATGGCAAATGTAGTGAGCACAAGCAGCTGCTACAATATACTATATTTCCATGACAAAGAAAGTGCTCAGGGTTGGATATTCATTTGTGGCTGGCCATAATGGATTGGAAAAAATGAGAAGTTTGGACTATGGAGTGTAGCATTTCAATAGCACATGATTCTATTACCCAACAGAACACAGAGCAAATTAAACACCTAGATTCAGCTAATAGGAATAGCAACTCATTGTAGCAATGTGAAGGTGTGTAGTGTGTCTCCCTGAGCCATTTAAAACAGTGTTCAAAACCACAGATTCCACCAGAGAGGGACACTATGTACAGGACATTCTAGAAACGTATGACATACATTCTAGAAGTTTATTATATATATTCTACAATTCCTTTGCAGTCTCTCCTACAGTATAACATCAATCTGTCCTGGTCCCTCTGGAAGAAGAGGGGTGTAGACTGGGTACAGAACTGCTGGAGACATTGCACTTACTGACTGACTGCTTCCCCTTTGGGACATAGGGGCAAGGGGGGAAGGACATTAAATGAATACTCTTTACCTCTCCGGGAGCAGGAAACCTGTATGTGTGTGTATTTGTGTTTGCGTGTGAGCGTTTGTGTGTGTGTTTGCATTTGCATGCCCTCATGTGCGTGCATGCACCTGTATGTGTTTAGAGAGAGATGTATTGCGAGTCTTTAAATTGATGACATCTGCTAGTATTGATCCTGCAGATGCCTCTAGATTATAATTAGATCAAACATCCAATAATAACATGTATTTTACGTGAGGCTGAGTGATGATGCATCAAGCTTTTACAACATTAGAGATATAAATAAATATTATATTAAGAGTAAGGTTTGCTCACTTCCAAATGTATGCATGAATTCAACTGCCTTACCTTTGTCCTTGCATATTAAAACTTTACATCTCCCAATGTATGTACAGCTTCTATATTGTACAACATAATCCTTTTGCATTTTGCAAAATGAAACCATTGATGTCATTGGATCTATCTGTCCTGATGCCTCTGTATCTTCTGAGAGGAGACAGGAGATGCGAGACAGGAGGTCTGTCTAGGGAAATGTAGTGTGCATCCCAAATGGCACCCAATTTGTTATTTAGTGCACTACTTTTGACCAGGGCGCATAAGGCCAAAAGTAGTGCACTCTATAGGGAATAGGGTGCCGCTAGGGACACACATATATAGCTTGTCAACAACATCATCAATGCTTACTGAAAGGTGACATATCTATTAGTTTTATATCAGTACTTTAATGGAATTGATTTATTCTCATGTGATCATCTGTTCCACAATATAAAAACCAAACCAGTCTGAGATATTTCTTAAAGTTGTCAAAGAAATGATTACTAATGTAGCCACATTTTTCAAGATGACACTGTTTGTAGATACTGTTCTATGGATCAGTGTAAAGTTAAATGACTGGGATGACCATAACAAAACACAGTGGTGGATCAGTGTAATGTAATATGACTGGGATGATCATAACAAAACACAGTGGTGGATCAGTGTAATGTAATATGACTGGGATGATCATAACAAAACACAGTGGTGGATCAGTGTAATGTAATATGACTGGGATGATCATAACAAAACACAGTGGTTGATCAGTGTAATGTAATATGACTGGGATGATCATAACAAAACACAGTGGTTGATCAGTGTAATGTAATATGACTGGGATGATCATAACAAAACACAGTGGTTGATCAGTGTAATGTAATATGACTGGGATGATCATAACAAAACACAGTGGTTGATCAGTGTAATGTAATATGACTGGGATGATCATAACAAAACACAGTGGTGGATCAGTGTAATGTAATATGACTGGGATGACCATAACAAAACACAGTCATGTTGCATCATTCTAATGTAATATGGTCCCGGATGAATAACCCAACACAGTGGTGGATCAGTGTAATGTAATATGACTGGGATGATCATAACAAAACACAGTGGTGGATCAGTGTAATGTAATATGACTGGGATGACCATTACAAAATGCAGGAGTGGAACAAAGATCATCACAGTGTAATTGACCAGTCTGTGACACTGGGCTCATTAACTTAAGGATCATATTAGATCAGTCATCCAGGCTGTATCACATCCGGCCGTGATTGTGAGTCCCATAGGGCTGCACACAATTGGCCCAGCATCATCCAAGTTTGGCCGGGATAAGCCGTCATTGTAAATAAGAATTTGTTCTTAACTGACTTTCCTAGTTAAATAAAGGTTCAATTAAATAAATCAAATGGCACCATATTGCCTATATAGTGCACTACTTATTTTGACCAGGACTCCAAGGGCTCTGAGGACTCTGAAGGCTCTGGTCAAAAGAAGTACAGTATGTAGGGAATAGAGTGCCATTTGAGTAACAACCCATGTCTTCCACACTTCTCAAAAGCCCATAAATATAGGAAGCTATGGTATAAAGGGAACACGAGAAGCAGCCACACATCAGTGATAATGATCATAAACCCTGTGACTTATAGTGTAGTCTTAAAGGGCTGTTAATTAACAGAGACTGGTCTTCTCTCTAAGTGATTCAAAATTATTGGCTAAAACTTTGCTTTTTAGCTCAACCTAATCTTGAAACCGGAACCACATCTGGCATGTTAAGTCTGTCAAGACAGATTGAGAAGCACCTTTCCAACAGTTTTGTTGACCGTATGTGTTGGTAATAAAAAGCAGAGGGGGATTCATGTTTAATGGTCCAGCAGTGTAATTATAATTTGGTCAGTCAGTTTATATGATAGTCATATATCTTGTTAAGTAACAGTGAGGCTCCCTCAATCATGACAAACACACACACACACATATTATTTAATTTCTAAGCAATCTGTGTGTGTAACATAACTGTTATCAACTGGTCTTTTCTCTGTGACTGTTGGATGTTCCTGAACAAAGTCCATTTGAAAGACATAAGACATTATTATAAGATCTTATAATGGCTCTTACATGCTGAGAACAACTTGTGATGCGTTATACCTACAGGCTTTAAGTAAAGTGTTACGCAAAAGGTGTGCAGTTTTAGACTCGCAACAGGCTGTTTAAACTAGCCTGTCAGGGGTGACTGTAACAGCTGAGTCACTGTGTGACTCCCAAATGATACCCTATCACCTTTATACCAGACTAAACCGAGTCTCTGGTCGAAAGTAGTGCACTATATAGAGAATAGTGTGCCATTGGTGATACAGACTCTAAGTAAGAACTCCAGCAGAGAGATGCTTGTTCGCTCTACTAGTCAGCAGGGCTGTTAGAAGAAGTCATTGATCCAACACTTGTTTTTCCTGCATCCACAGGCTAAGGATCTCTGCTGGTCCACCAACCCAAAGCTTTAGTCACAAATACAATGGCCTATTTGAAATGTAGAATAGTACTTGAGTCTCCGATTTCAAATATATACGTTTGAATGTTCTTAGGTCAGATAGTTTGGCTCCATCTGCACTGACTGTCAGTCGAGGAACTTAGTGTCATGTAAAACTAATTTACATTTACGTTTAAGTCATTTAGCAGACGCTCTTATCCAGAGCGACTTACAAATTGGTGCATTCACCTTATGACATCCAGTGGAACAGTCACTTTACAATAGTGCATCTAAATCTTAAAGGGGGGGGGGTGAGAGGGATTACTTATCCTATCCTAGGTATTCCTTAAAGAGGTGGGGTTTCAGGTGTCTCCGGAAGGTGGTGATTGACTCCGCTGTCCTGGCGTCGTGCGGGAGTTTGTTCCACCATTGGGGGGCCAGAGCAGCGAACAGTTTTGACTGGGCTGAGCAGGAGCTGTACTTCCTCAGTGGTAGGGAGGCGAGCAGGCCAGAGGTGGATGAACGCAGTGCCCTTGTTTGGGTGTAGGGCCTGATCAGAGCCTGGAGGTACTGAGGTGCCGTTCCCCTCACAGCTCCGTAGGCAAGCACCATGGTCTTGTAGCGGATGCGAGCTTCAACTGGAAGCCAGTGGAGAGAACGGAGGAGCGGGATGACGTGAGAGAACTTGGGAAGGTTGAACACCAGACGGGCTGCGGCGTTCTGAATGAGTTGAAGGGGTTTAATGGCACAGGCAGGGAGCCCAGCCTACAGCGAGTTGCAGTAATCCAGACGGGAGATGACAAGTGCCTGGATTAGGACCTGCGCCGCTTCCTGTGTGAGGCAGGGTCGTACTCTGCGGATGTTGTAGAGCATGAACCTACAGGAACGGGCCACCGCCTTGATGTTGGTTGAGAACGACAGGGTGTTGTCCAGGATCACGCCAAGGTTCTTAGCGCTCTGGGAGGAGGACACAATGGAGTTGTCAACCGTGATGGCGAGATCATGGAACGGGCAAGCCTTCCCCGGGAGGAAGAGCAGCTCCGTCTTGCCGAGGTTCAGCTTGAGGTGGTGGATCCGTCATCCACACTGATATGTCTGCCAGACATGCAGAGATGCGATTCGCCACCTGGTCATCAGAAGGGGGAAAGGAGAAGATTAATTGTGTGTCGTCTGCATAGCAATGATAGGAGAGACCATGTGAGGTTATGACAGAGCCAAGTGACTTGGTGTATAGCGAGAATAGGAGAGGGCCTAGAACAGAGCCCTGGGGGACACCAGTGGTGAGAGCGCGTGGTGAGGAGACAGATTCTCGCCACGCCACCTGGTAGGAGCGACCTGTCAGGTAGGACGCAATCCAAGCATGGGCCGCGCCGGAGATGCCCAACTCGGAGAGGGTGGAGAGGAGGATCTGATGGTTCACAGTATCGAAGGCAGCCGATAGATCTAGAAGGATGAGAGCAGAGGAGAGAGAGTTAGCTTTAGCAGTGCGGAGCGCCTCCGTGATACAGAGGAGAGCAGTCTCAGTTGAATGACTAGTCTTGAAACCTGACTGATTTGGATCAAGAAGGTCATTCAGAGAGAGATAGCGGGAGAGCTGGCCAAGGACGGCACGTTCAAGAGTTTTGGAGAGAAAAGAAAGAAGGGATACTAGTCTGTAATTGTTGACATCGGAGGGATTGAGTGTAGGTTTTTTCAGAAGGGGTGCAACTCTCGCTCTCTTGAAGACGGAAGGGACGTAGCCAGCGGTCAGGGATGAGTTGATGAGCGAGGTGAGGTAAGGGAGAAGGTCTCCGGAAATGGTCTGGAGAAGAGAGGAGGGGATAGGGTCAAGCGGGCAGGTTGTTGGGCGGCCGTCCGTCACAAGACGCGAGATTTCATCTGGAGAGAGAGGGGAGAAAGAGGTCAGAGCACAGGGTAGGGCAGTGTGAGCAGAACCAGCGGTGTCGTTTGACTTAGCAAACGAGGATCGGATGTCGTCGACCTTCTTTTCAAAATGGTAATGCCACCTCCGGTTAGACCATGTATAAACTAAGGGGTCAATCCTCAAGCCAAATTGTCACCCAGTCTCCCATTGACATTAATAAATGAATAAGTGATCATTTTACTTAAGTGGAAGTTAGGATGCATGTGCTTTCAAGTCAGTTGTCAGGTACGTTGCTGTGATCCATCTTTAGATAAGTTGCCACCCTGTTCTCACCGTCATCATCATCATTTCCACACCTCGGTCCATGTCCCTCCCTATGTCTCCATATTGTTGCACATTTATACCAATGATTGTACTTTTTATTTTGATGTCATTCAAAACTCTAAACCTATACTAAAACAAAAAAGGAGTCACATATTACAGAAGAGAACATTCATTCTGATAAACAGAGAAAGCATGTGCTTTCTCAGTTTCTCTCTCCCTCTCTCTCTGTTCTCTCTGTTTCTCTACCTACATTCTCTCTGTTTCTCTCCCTATAGTATCTCACTCTCTGCTCTCTCTCTCCTTATAGAATCTCTCTCCCTTCTCTCTCTGTTTCTCTCTCCCTACATTCTCTCTCTGTGTTTCTCTCCCTAGAGTATCGCTCTCTCTATTCTCTCTCTCCGTATAGAATCTCTCTCCCTTCTCTCTCTCTGTTTCTCTCTCCCTACATTCTCTCTCTCTGTTTCTCTCCCTATAGTATCTCACTCTCCGTTCTCTCTCCTTATAGAATCTCTCTCCCTTCTCTCTCTCTATGTTTCTCTCTCCCTACATTCTCTCTCTCTCTGTTTCTCTCCCTAGAGTATCGCTCTCTCTATTCTCTCTCTCCGTATAGAATCTCTCTCCCTTCTCTCTCTCTCTGTTTCTCTCTCCCTACATTCTCTCTCTGTGTTTCTCTCCCTATAGTATCTCTCTCTCCGTTCTCTCTCTCCTTGTAGTATGTCTCTCTCCCTTCTCTCTCTCTATGTTTATCTCTCCCTATACTATCTTTCTCTCCATTCTCTCTCTCTCTGTTTCTCTCCCTAGAGTATCGCTCTCTCTATTCTCTCTCTCCGTATGTTTCTCTCTCCCTACATTCTCTCCCTATAGTATCTCTCTCTCCGTTCTCTCTCTCCTTGTAGTATATCTCTCTCCCTATGTTTATCTCTCCCTGTAGTATCTCTCTCCCTTATCTCTCTCTCTGTTTATCTCTCCACTGTCAGCAGTTCACCCTGCACTAACATAAAGAACACGAGCACATCTACTGCTGCTAATCTATCATTCTGTCCCTGAACAAGGCATTTAACCCACTGTTCCCCAGTAGGCCGTCACTGTAAATAAGAATTTGTTCTTAACTGACTTGTCTAGTTAAATAAAGGTTACATTAAATACGAATGACATGTGGAGTAGAGTTTTATAGTTAGGCTATGTGATGATCATGTACCAGGGCGTGCCTTCAAAATAATTTCTTTATAATCATTTCCATCATCATTTTTCGCAATAAAGAAAGTTTGACACAAGAAAATCCACCCCTATAGAACGGACACATTTTGTCAATCTTTAGAACATTTCTTCTATATCTGCCGTTTCCTTTATTTGCAACATTGCTTTTGTCTATTTAACCTGGGTCAAAGGAAACCTGCCTGCAGTCTTTCTCCATTCTCTGTTTCTCTCTCTCTCTCTCTCTCTCCATCTCTCTCTTCATTGTACGTTGCGTAGATGTGGTTCAGCGGCGGCAGCCCATCTGAAGCTGGTGATAACATTGACCTGTGACTGTGTCTGAGAGGATGCAGATGCACTACCATACCACATCCAGCCAAATACTGTAACATCAATAAGAAGCACACAAAATTAAAACTTCTCAGCATAATTTAGCATAACTACTACAGATGTAGGATCTTAATTTGAGCCAGTTTGCTACAGAAGGAAAATAATCCTGCAGCAACAGGAAACATTATTATTTGGATTATAATTAATGGAAATATTTGCAGGGGTTGATAAAAAAATGTGTTAGGGCAAATCAAGTCTGAAATTGTAAAGTCTCAACATGGAAATTACAAACTTTAGAAGCCTTTTAAAGCTCTAATTCATGACAGTTTGCATTTCATGCTTTGCAGTAAAATTCTCTGCAACAAAAGAGTGATGAAATTAAGATCCTACACCTGTACGTGCTCCGAGAATACAAATTGTAGCATGGAATGGTCGGAGTATGAGTACTTTGTTTGTACACCTTTCAAGTATGTATCAATGCAAGTTTCAACTGAAATGTCCCAGGTTTATTGATTTTATCATAGTCCATGTGGGTTTTAATGACATTATGAAGGGCAGCTCTGAACAGCTGAAACGGGATTTTAAAGATCTGATTAACTCTCTGTTAAACACTAACAAAACCCATATCTGGCCCTCTGCCATCTCTGAATCGTGGCATTGAATGCTTTAGCAGGATTCTTTCTCTTCACAACTGGCTACATGATTATTGCAGCTCAACAGGTGTAACTTTTGTTGACAATTGCGATACCTTTTGGAAAGAAGAATACATTTTGTGAAGATGATGGGATCCAACCCAAATCATTTGGATCCTGTATCCTTTCACAGCATTATAAGGCTGCGTTGAGACAATGACTTATTCATGACCCAAGCCCAACTCAGCTAATCCCTACCATTGTGACACTGAGTCGTCATAATGCTTCAGCAAATGTACATTACACCAGGGGTGTCGGTAGACACAATATAAGTAACCTAAGTTATGTCCCTCTAACTGCCCTGAATGCCTCTGCTGATCCTACAGCTATTGTATGCAGTAATCATGTGCCTCTAAACCAGAATTATGCTGTTAGCACTGAGCCGGTGTGCCCTAGGAGGAAGTCCACTGTGAGAAACTCACCCTGCACTAACATAAAGAACATGAGCACATCTACTACTGCTAAGCCACCCAGTAAAGCAATGATAGCAAGTAAGCATCCCGGAAGAAAATTGCTCAAAATAGCGGTGGAGGTGGAGGTGTTGCTGTTCATATTCAGAACCACATTCCTGTAAAGATTAGAGAGAATCTCATGCCAAATACTGTTGAAGTAGAATGGCTACAGGTTCATCTGCCTCACCAAAAGCCCATTCTGGTGGGAAGCTGCTATAGACCACCAAGTGCTAACAGTCAGTGTCTGGATAACGTGTGAAATGCTTGATAATGTATGTGATATCAACAGAGAGGTATATTTTCTGGGTAATTTAAATATTAACTGGCTTTCATCAAGCTGCCCACTCAAGAAAAACTTCAAACTGTAACCAATGCCTGCAACCTGGTTCAGGATATTAGTCAACCTACCACGGTCATTACAAACAGCACAGGAATGAAAACACCAACATGTATTGATCACATCTTTACTAATGCTGTCAGATATTTGCTTGAAAGCAGAATCTAGATCCATCAGATGTAGTGATCACAATATGTAGTCGCCGTATATAGGAAAACCAAAGTTCCAAAGGCTGGGCCTAATAGAGTGTATTAGAGGTCATACAAGACGTTTTGTAGTGATTCCTGTGTTATTGATGTAAAGAATATCTGTTGGTCCGTGGTGTGTAATGAGCAGCAAACAGACACTGCACTTAACACATTTAGAAAATGGATTATTCCAGTTGCTAACAAGCATGCACCCATTAAGAAAATGACTGTAAAAATGTTAAATCGTGGACAGCTGAGGAATTGAAAAATGGTGTGGTTGAGAGTGATGAGGCAAAATGAATGGAAAATATGTATTGCTGCACAACCGATTGGCAAACTTAATACAAATTGAGAAATCATGTGACTAAACTGAATAAAAATAAGAAGAAACTACACTATGAACCAAGATAAATGAAATAAAAAATGATTGTAAAAAGCTTTGGAGAATCTTAAATTAAATTCTGGGAAAAAAACTCAACTCCATCATTCATTGAAACAGATGGCTCATTCATCAGAAAACCAACTGTTATTGCCAACAACTTTAATGACCTTTTCATTGGGAAGATTAGCAAACTTAGGTGTAACATGCCAGCAACAAATGCTGACATCCAAGTATATCTGACAAAATTATGAAAGACAAGCATTGTCATTTTAAATTCTGTAACGTTATTGTGGAAGAGCTGAAAAGCCACCGGGGTCTGACAACTTGGATGGAAAATTACTGAGGATAATAGTGGACGAAATTGCCATTCCTATTTGCCACATCTTCAATTTAAGCCTACTAGAAAGGGTGTGCCCTCAGGCTTGGAGGGAAGCTAAAGTCATTCCGCTACCCAAGAATAGTAAAGCCCCCTTTACTGGCTCAAATAGCTGACCAATCAGCCTGTTACCAACCCTTAGTAAACTTTTGGAAAAAATTGTGTTTGACCAGATACAATGCTATTTTACAGTAAACAAATTGGCAATAAACTTTCATCATGCTTATAGAGAAGGACATTCAACAAGCACAGCACTTACACAAATGACTGATGATTTGCTGAGAGAAATTGATGATAAAAAGATTGTGGGGGCTGTTTTGTTAGACTTCAGTGAGGCCTTTGACATTATCGATCATAGTCTGCTGCTGGAACAACTTGTGTTATGGCTTTACACCCCCCGCTATAATGTGGATGAAGAGTTACCTGTCTAACAGAACACAGAGGGTGTTCTATAATGGAAGCCTCTCCAACATAATCCAGGTGGAATCAGGAATTCTGTCTACGCCCATTCATTTTTTCAATCTTTATTAATGAATTGCCACTGGCTTTGAGGAAAGTCAGAATGTATGTGGATGCTTCAACAATATACATGTCAGCTACTACAGTGACTGAAATGACTGAAACACCTAACAAAGAGTTGCAGTTAGTTTCAGAGTGGGTGGCAAGGAATAAGTTAGCCCTAAATATATCTAAATCTAAAAGCATTGTATTTGGGACAAGACACTCACTAAACCCTAAACCTCAACTAAATCCTGTAATAAATAATGTGGATATTGAGCAAGTTGAGCAAGTTGAGCAACTGCTTGGAGTAACCCTGGATTGTAAACTGTCATGGTCAAAACATATTTATACAACAGTAGCTAAGATGCGGAGAAGTCTGTCTATAAAAAAAGAGCTGCTCTACCTTCTTAACAGCACCATTAACAGGTCCTACAGGCCCTAGTTTTGTCTCACCTCGACTACTGTTCAGTCGTGTGGTCAGGTGCCACAAAGAAGGACTTAGGAAAATTGCAATTTCAGAACAGGGAAGCACTGCTGGCCCTTGGATGTACACAGAGAGCTAATATTAATAATATATATGTCAACCTCTCCTGGCTGAAAGTGGAGGAGAGATTGACTTCATCACTACTTTCATTTATGAGAGGTATTGACATGTTGAATGCACCGAGCTGTCTGTTTGAACTACTGGCACACAGCTCAGTCACCCATACATACCCCACAAGACATGCCACAAGAGGTCTCTTTACAGTCCCCAAGTCCAGAACAGACTATGGGAGGCACACAGTACTACATAGAGCCATGACTACATGGAAATCTATTCCACATCAAGTAAATCATGCAAGCAGTAAAATTAGATTTAAAAAACAGATAAAAAAATACCTTATGGAACAGCAGGGACTGTGAAGCAACACAAACATATGCGTATACACACACTCAAGTTCTGACCTTTATTTCCTTTGTTTTGTCGTTATTTAGTATGGTCAGGGCGTGAGCTGGGGAGGGCAGTCTCTTTGTTTTTCTATGATTTTGGGATTTCTATGTTTCGGCCAAGTATGGTCCTCAATCAGAGGCAGGTGTCATTAGTTGTCTCTGATTGAGAATCATACTTAGGTGGCCTGGGTTGCACTGTTTGTTTGTGGGTGATTGTTTCCGTGTCTGTTTTTCACCACACGGTACTGTTTCAGTTTTGTCATTTCACGTATTCGTTTATTGTTTTTGTATTTCATAGTGTTCAGTGTTTTTGTTATTAAAAACGATATGGACACTTACCACGCCGCATATTGGTCCTCCGATCCTTCTCGCCTCTCCTCTTCAGAGGAAGAGGAGGAAAACCATTACACACACGATAGCATACGCACTATACACACACGTACACATGGATTTGCAATGTATATATGTGGTACTGGTGGAGTAGGGGCCTGAGGGCACACAGTGTGTTGTGAATGTATTGTAATGTTTTTAAAATGGTATAAACTGCCTTAATTTTGCTGGACCCCAGGAAGAGGATCCATAATAAATACAAATACAAATAAAAAAAAATAGAAATGTTGGCCATGCTGTCAATGAAGCATGATTTGTGCCACGCTCAAAACAACTGTTAACTCGGAACTGCAAAATCTGACTAGTGAGTTCAAGATAACTGGGAACTAGGGAAAAACACTGTAGTGGAGCACGGTAGTGAAGAACGGTAGTGGAGGAGCACGGTAGTGGAGGGGCACGGTAATGGAGGAGCCCGGTAGTGGAGGGGCATGGTAATGGAGGAGCACGGTAGTGAAGAACGGTAGTGGAGGAGCACGGTAGTGGAGGGGCACGGTAATGGAGGAGCCCGGTAGTGGAGGGGCATGGTAATGGAGGAGCACGGTAGTGAAGAACGGTAGTGGAGGAGCACGGTAGTGGAGGGGCACGGTAATGGAGGAGCACGGTAGTGAAGAACGGTAGTGGAGGAGCACGGTAGTGAAGAACGGTAGTGGAGGAGCACGGTAGTGGAGGGGCACGGTAATGGAGGAGCACGGTAATGGAGGAGCCCGGTAGTGGAGGGGCATGGTAATGGAGGAGCACGGTAATGGAGGAGCCCGGTAGTGGAGGGGCACGGTAATGGAGGAGCACGGTAGTGAAGAACGGTAGTGGAGTAGCACGGTAATGGAGGAGCACGGTAATGGAGGAGCACGGTAATGGAGGAGCACGGTAGTGGAGGGGCACGGTAATGGAGGAGCACGGTAATGGAGGAGCACGGTAATGGAGGAGCACGGTAGTGGAGGGGCACGGTAATGGAGGAGCACGGTAGTGAAGAACGGTAGTGGAGGAGCACGGTAGTGGAGCACAGTAATGGAGCACAGTAATGGAGGAGCATGGTAATGGAGGAGCCCGGTAGTGGAGGGGCACGGTAATGGAGGAGCACGGTAGTGAAGCACGGTAGTGAAGCACGGTAGTGGAGGAGCACGGTAGTGGAGCACAGTAATGGAGGAGCATGGTAATGGAGGAGCCCGGTAGTGGAGGGGCACGGTAATGGAGGAGCACGGTAGTGAAGCACGGTAGTGAAGCACGGTAGTGGAGGAGCACGGTAATGAAGCACGGTAGAGGAGGAGCACGGTAGTGAAGCACGGTAGTGAAGCACGGTAGTGGAGGAGCACGGTAATGAAGAACGGTAGTGGAGCACAGTAATGGATGAGCACAGTAGTGGAGGAGCACGGTAGTGGAGGAGCACGGTAGTGGAGGAGCACGGTAGTGGAGGAGCACGGTAATGAAGAACGGTAGTGGAGCACAGTAATGGATGAGCACAGTAGTGGAGGAGCACGGTAGTGAAGAACGGTGGTGGAGGAGCACAGAAGTGGAGGAGCACGGTAGTGGAGGAGCACGGTAGTGGAGGAGCACGGTAGTGGAGGAGCACGGTAATGAAGAACGGTAGTGGAGCACAGTAATGGATGAGCACAGTAGTGGAGGAGCACGGTAGTGAAGAACGGTGGTGGAGGAGCACAGAAGTGGAGGAGCACGGAGGTGGAGGAGCACGGTAGTGGAGGAGCATGGAGGTGGAGGAGCACAGAAGGGGGGAGCATGAAGGTGGAGGAGCACGGTAGTGAAGAAGGGTAGTGGAGCATAGTAATGGATGAGCACGGTAGTGGAGGAGCACGGTAGTGAAGCACGGTAGTGGAGCACAGTAATGGATGAATACAGTAATGGAGGAGCACGGTAATGGAGGAGCACAGTAGTGGAAGACGGTAGTGTGCATATCGAGAAACACCACTAATGTTGTTCCTTCTCTGGCATTGTGACTGGCGTACAGTATAGTACAGTTCTGCAAAACCTGGACATTTATTCCAAAACTCCATATATCAACAAAAAAAAATTGAGATTGACACTCTTTGGAAGCAAAGGACCTCATCATCTCACCATCTCAGTTTCTCTATCAGGTTTCTCTCCTCACAGGCAAGCTGACGTCGTCCATGTGAGTTTTCTGCCCATTTTTTTCTGTTTTCCCAAGAGAAGGAGACTGGGAGAAAGGGAACAGATCACACTGCTGTTTCTAAATGGGAACAGATCACACTGCTGTTTCTAAATGGGAACAGATCACACTGCTGTTTCTAAATGGGAACAGATCACACTGCTGTTTCTAAATGGGAACATATCACACTGCTGTTTCTAAATGGGAACAGATCACACTGCTGTTTCTAAATGGGAACAGATCACACTGCTGTTTCTAAATGGGAACAGATCACACTGCTGTTTCTAAATGAGAACAGATCACACTGCTGTTTCTAAATGGAAACAGATCACACTGCTGTTTCTAAATGAGAACAGATCACACTGCTGTTTCTAAATGGGAACAGATCACACTGCTGTTTCTAAATGGGAACAGATCTCACTGCTGTTTCTAAATGAGAACAGATCACACTGCTGTTTCTAAATGAGAACAGATCACACTGCTGTTTCTAAATGGGAACAGATCACACTGCTGTTTCTAAATGGGAACAGATCACACTGCTGTTTCTAAATGGGAACAGATCACACTGCTGTTTCTAAATGGGAACAGATCACACTGCTGTTTCTAAATGGGAACAGATCACACTGCTGTTTCTAAATGGGAACAGATCACACTGCTGTTTCTAAATGGGAACAGATCTCACTGCTGTTTCTAAATGGGAACAGATCACACTGCTGTTTCTAAATGGGAACAGATCACACTGCTGTTTATAAATGGGAACAGATCACACTGCTGTTTCTAAATGGGAACAGATCACACTGCTGTTTCTAAATGGGAACAGATCTCACTGCTGTTTCTAAATGGGAACAGATCACACTGCTGTTTCTAAATGGGAACAGATCACACTGCTGTTTCTAAATGGGAACAGATCACACTGCTGTTTCTAAATGAGAACCAATCACACTGCTGTTTCTAAATGAGAACAGATCACACTGCTGTTTCTAAATGGGAACAGATCACACTGCTGTTTCTAAATGGGAACAGATCACACTGCTGTTTCTAAATGGGAACAGATCACACTGCTGTTTCTAAATGGGAACAGATCACACTGCTGTTTCTAAATGGGAACAGATCACACTGCTGTTTCTAAATGGGAACAGATCAGACTGCTGTTTCTAAATGGGAACAGATCACACTGCTATTTCTAAATGGGAACAGATCACACTGCTGTTTCTAAATGGGAACAGATCACACTGCTGTTTCTAAATGGGAACAGATCACACTGCTGTTTCTAAATGGGAACAGATTACACTGCTGTTTCTAAATGGGAACAGATCACACTGCTGTTTCTAAATGGGAACAGATCACACTGCTGTTTCTAAATGGGAACAGATCACACTGCTCTTTCTAAACGGGAACAGGTCAGACTGCTGTTTCTAAATGGGAACAGATCACACTGCTGTTTCTAAATGGGAACAGATCAGACTGCTGTTTCTAAATGGGAACAGATCAGACTGCTGTTTCTTAATGGGAACAGATCAAACTGCTTTTTCTCAATAGGATTTACATCAACAATAGGAGCTTGTGATGCAGATAGAATTGCATGTTCTTGAATAATACTGATGAAGAACATCACCAGCCAAGTAAAATGACTTGTTCCTAATGATAACACACAATAAGCCACCAGGCAAGTAAAATGACTTGTTCCTAATGATAACACAGAATAAGCCACTCTAGGATACAGAGTCCTTGGATCAGGGTGTTGGTCAATGAAGGTAACCTGTAATCATTAGTGGTTACATTAACTCCACCTGCCAACTTTTCCACCTGCCAACTGTACAAGTACTTCCATAATGGTGACATCACATCAGCACGTACGCAGACACCCACACATACAGTGGGGCAAAAAAGTATTTAATAATCAGCCACCAATTGTGCAAGTTCTCCCACTTAAAAAGATGAGAGAGGCCTGCAATTTTCATCATAGGTACACTTCAACCATGACAGACAAAATGAGAGAAAGAAATCCAGAAAATCACATTGTAGGATTTTTTATTTATTTATTTGCAAATTATGGTGGAAAATAAGTATTTGGTCAATAACAAAAGTTTCTCAATACTTTGTTATATATCCTTTGTTGGCAATGACAGAGGTCAAACATTTTCTGTAAGACTTCACAAGGTTTTCACACACTGTTGCTGGTATTTTGGCCCATGCCTCCATGCAGATCTCCTCTAGAGCAGTGATGTTTTGGGGCTGTTGCTGGGCAACACTGACTTTCAACTCCCTCCAAAGATTTTCTATGGGGTTGAGATCTGGAGACTGGCTAGGCCACTCCAGGATCTTGAAATGCTTCTTACGAAGCCACTCCTTCGTTGCCCGGGTGGTGTGTTTGGGATCATTGTCATGCTGAAAGACCCAGCCACGTTTCATCTTCAATGCCCTTGCTGATGGAAGGAGGTTTTCACTCAAAATCTCACGATACATGGCCCCATTCATTCTTTCCTTTACACGGATCAGTCGTCCTTGTCCCTTTGCAGAAAAACAGCCCCAGAGCATGATGTTTCCACCCCCATGCTTCACAGTAGGTATGGTGTTCTTTGGATGCAACTCAGCATTCTTTGTCCTCCAAACACGACGAGTTGAGTTTTTACCAAAAAGTTCTATTTTGGTTTCATCTGACCATATGACATTCTCTCAATATTCTTCTGGATCATCCAAATGCTCTCTAGCAAACTTCAGACGGGCCTGGACATGTACTGGCTTAAGCAGGGGGACACGTCTGGCACTGCAGGATTTGAGTCCCTGGTGGCGTAGTGTGTTACTGATGGTAGGCTTTGTTACTTTGGTCCCAGCTCTCTGCAGGTCATTCACTAGGTCCCCCCGTGTGGTTCTGGGATTTTTGCTCACCGTTCTTGTGATCATTTTGACCCAACGGGGTAGGATCTTGCGTGGAGCCCCAGATCGAGGGAGATTATCAGTGGTCTTGTATGTCTTCCATTTCCTAATATTTGCTCCCACAGTTGATTTCTTCAAACCAAGCTGCTTACCTATTGCAGATGCAGTCTTCCCAGCCTGGTGCAGGTCTACAATTTTGTTTCTGGTGAGAGAGCTTTGACAGCTCTTTGGTCTTGGCCATAGTGGAGTTTGGAGTGTGACTGTTTGAGGTTGTGGACAGGTGTCTTTTATACTGATAAGTTCAAACAAGTGCCATTAATACAGGTAACGAGTGGAGGACAGAGGAGCCTCTTAAAGAAGAAGTTACAGGTCTGTGAGAGCCAGAAATCTTGCTTGTTTGTAGGTGACCAAATACTTATTTTCCACCATAATTTGCAAATAAATTCATTAAAAATCCTACAATGTGATTTTCTGGATTTCTTTTCTCATTTTGTCTGTATGATGAACATTACAGGCCTCTCTCATCTTTTTAAGTGGGAGAACTTGCACAATTGGTGGCTGACTAAATATGTTTCTGCCCCACTGTATGTCTTACTATACTTGAGGACTTTGTGGACACAGAACATAACCATAACCTAAACCTTTACCCTAACAAAAACGCTGAACTATAATCCTATCCCTAACCCCTAAACCTAAACCTAACCCCTAAGCCTAAAATAGCCTTTTTTCAAGTGAGGACAGAAAAATTGTCTTCACCTCTCTGAATTTCAGTTGGTTTACTAGGATTTCTGGTACTTACAACTATGGTAAAATGTGTACACACACACACACATGCACACACCACAGAGGAGAGGCTTTTTGTGTTCTTAAAGAGATAGCTAGAGCAAATTCTAGCTGTAAACCACACTGCAGAACAAACACACAAAAACTGTGGACATAAACACACACACACACACACAAACAGCCTCTCCCCTGTACTCCCCTCTCCTCCCATCCCTCTCTTCAGAGCTTTGACTCATGACAGAGCCATGCTAACCCAAGACAGTCTTCACTGGAGCAGAAACATTATTTTGCTCCCCATCAATTTGTAAAGAACTGGCTGTAACTGGAGCTATTTCCTAGTCTTTCCTCTTGGTTTCCCTTCTGTCATGTTCTATTCCTCTCCCAAACACAAGTGGAATGGATCAAACGGGAAAGTGCACAGTTTATCTGACACAGAGAGAGGGGGGGGAGCTTGAAGCGGCACATCTCATCCAAGGAAATCACTAAGGCCTGTGGACCGATCAGCTGCAGTTTGAGGAGTGATTGAGCCATTTTAGAGACAATTTGCTTTCCTTTTACAAAAGCAGGACTGAAAGATCAGATGTCTTTTGATATTTTATTAGTACATTGATAGAAGTGGCTGAGAATGGGGGGGGGGTATTATTAAAACCAACCCTGTCTCAACAACCCCACCAACATGTTTTATGAGGTAAATCCCAGACTGAGTACCAGAGCTTGATAAAGGGAAATTATATGAAGAACCATTCACACAGCCAGCATCTTTGATTTCCATCAGTTGTTTGGCTCTGGGGGAAATGCTTATTTTGGAGGAAATCTTTTGCATTACAAAATGATAAGCTTTATGTAACCGATCCAATTCTATCCTGGACTTAGTAACACAATTTATTCATTGATTTATCATTCAATGTGTCAAAATGTGTCAAACTATGCTTACGGGGCAATCTGGAGCTCAGACAACAACAAAGCCAAAGAAGCACAATATTTAGCCCTATAGAACAGTATTTAGCCCTATAGAACAATATTTAGCCCTATAGAACAGTATTTAGCCCTATTGAACAGTATTTAGCCCAATAACTGGACAAAAACTACCCTGATCTGATTTCCTGTAAATGCATTATGTAATATATCTAATCTCATCTGCTGTTGTTTCGTTTGACAGCTTAGCAACATGAGCTTTGTTGTTTACATCCTATTCATTTAGCTGGCAGAATCAACTCCTCATGCTGAACAGATTACAACTGTGTAGAGCAGAGTACAGGCAGCAAAACAATGCAATCCCACAGTGCACATACTGGTTGAATCAAAGTTGTTTCAATTCAATTACGTTGAACCAATGTGGAATAGATGTCTGTGCCCAGGGGTATGTCTCTAGTCTCAAATGGCACCCTACTTCCTATATAGTGCACTACTTTTGAGGAGGGAGGGATGAAATAATGGGGGGAGGACTTCAGGTTGATCTTCATCCTCAAGCAGTGAGGAAAGAAACTATGTCTGACTAATTGAGTGGACAGGGGCTTGATGAGGAGAGAGAGGGAGGTAGCTCCTTCTCATTATTGCTTAGTGCAGCACACGTAGCAACACAGCATTGCACCAAGGCACTACACTTGGAGAGGTAGCTCCTTCTCATTATTGCTTAGTCCAGCACATATTGCAACACAGCATTGCACCAAGGCACTACACTTGGAGAGAGGGAGGGACTAAGGAAAAGAGGGAAAGCGTGAGAGGTGAGTTAGGGGAGATAGGGAGAGAAAGACGCATGAGAGGGAGAGAGAAAAAGAGAGGGAGAGAGAGAGAGAAGGAGGACGGGAGATTGCTCTGTAGGGGGTAGACACTAAGGTGGGGAAGGAGAGGTGGCCTAGAAGTGTAGTTGCTTGTAAGACTGGTTCATTGACCATGGTCCCTCTTTTACCCAATGAGTCCATCATGGATGCCAAACCTGTACTTGAGGGGACCTCATCTACAGTCAGAGCCAACTGGTTTGGTGGGCACAACCCAGGTGACCGTCATGGGGATTGAATACCAGGGCTGACATTGGGGTTTCCATAACACTGTCCAATGTAGATATTTTTGGGCTGCCACTCCACATGTACACTGTAAATACAAGTATGCAAGTTTAGACTATAACTTTAGGCTCTATACAGGTTTACTCTATATAGGTTTAGACTATATACAAGTTTACTCTATATATGTTTAGGCTATATACAAGTTTACTCTATATATGTTTAGGCTATATACAAGTTTACTCTATATATGTTTAGGCTATATACAAGTTTACTCTATATAGGTTTAGACTCTATACAAGTTTACTCTATATAGGTTTAGACTCTATACAAGTTTACTCTATATAGGTTAAGACTATATACAAGTTTACTCTATATAGGTTTAGACTATATACAAGTTTACTCTATATAGGTTTAGACTATATACAAGTTTACTCTATATAGGTTTAGACTCTATACAAGTTTACTCTATATATGTTTAGACTCTATACAAGTTTGGACTCTATACACGTTTAGACTCTATATAAGTTTGGACTCTATACACGTTTAGACTCTATATAAGTTTGGACTCTATACACGTTTAGACTCTATATAAGTTTGGACTCTATACACGTTTAGACTCTATAAGACTTTTGTAATGCTCAAAGAGTGTTGGGTGTGGAGTCAGGCGCAGAGAGCAGAGGATTCGTGAAAACATGCTTTAATGTCCAATAGAAAACGTACAACGGGTGATGCCGAACACAGGCGCAATACACTCTACCCAGGTACAAACGGGTATCTCACCGGACAGTGAAAAACCCCACAATAATCAGGAACACCTCTTTACATAACAGTAACAAGCCCGCACAAAAACAGGCGGGCTGACCGAACTTAAATAACCCCAACCCAAAAACCCACACAAGGAACAGGTGAAACCAATTAGACAAAACCAAACAAAAAGGGAAAAGGGATCGGTGGCAGCTAGTAGACCGGCAGTCGCCGAGCGCCACCTGAACGGGAAGGGGAGTCACCTTCGGTGATATTCGTGTATAGTACCCCCCCCCCCCCCCCCCCCCCCCACCCCTTGACGCACGGCTCCTGCAGCGCGCCGACACCGACCTCAAAGACGACCCGGAGGGCGAGGCGCAGGGCGATCCGGATGGAGGCGATGGAACTCCCTCAGCATAGATGGATCCAATATGTCCCCCAACGGGACCCAGCACCTCTCCTCCGGCCCGTACCCCTCCCAAGCCCACGAGGTACTGCAGGCCCCTCACCCGGTGTCTCGAGTCCAGAATGGCCCGTATCGTGTACGCCGGGGACCCCTCGATGTCCAGAGGGGGCGGAGGGACCTCCGGAACCTCACCTTCCTACAGGAGACCAGCTACCACCGGCCTGAGGAGAGACACATGAAACAAGGGGTTAATACAATAATACGAAGGAAGTAGTAATCGATAACACACCTCGTTTATTCTCCTCGGGACTTTGAATGGCCCCACACACTGCGGACCCAGCTTCCGGCAGGGCAGGCGAAGGGGCAGGTTTCGGGTCGAGAGCCAGACCCTGTCCCCTGGTGCGAACATGGGGGACTCACTGCGGTGAAGGTCAGCGCTCCTCTTCTGCAGTCCACTCGCCTGACATAGCGATTCCTGGAGGGCCCTCCAGGTCTCCTTAGAGCGCTGCACCCACTCCTACACCGCAGGAGGCTCGGTCTCGCTCTGATGCCATGGTGCCAGGACCAGCAGGTAACCCAACAAGCACTGAAACGGTGACATGTTGGTAGAAGAGTGGCGTAGTGAGTTCTGGGCCATTTCAGCCCAGGGGACGTATCTCGCCCAATCCCCCGGCCGGTCCTGGCAATACAACCGCAGAAACCTACCCACCTCCTGGTTCACTCTCTCCACCTGCCCTATACTCTCCGGGTGATATCCCGAGGTCAGGCTGACCGAGACTCCCAGATGTTCCATAAACGCCTTCCACACTCGGGATGTAAACTGGGGACTCTGATCAGAAATGATGTCCTCGGGCACCTCACATGTCCTTGACTAAGGTGGGCCACCAGTACTTCCCCCTAAGACCCTGCACTGTCCTCGAAATCCCAGGGTGACCCGACGAGGGTAGACTATGAGCCCACCAAATCAATTGATCACAAACAGCGAGCGGCACGTACCTACAACCCTCCGGGCACTGTGGAGGCGCAGGTTCCTGCCTTAGCGCCCGCTCAATGTCCACGTCCACCTCCCATACTACCGGTGCCACCAGCCTAGCCGCCGGAATGATGGGAGTAGGATCGATGGACCGGTCCTTGGTGTCATAGAAAAGGGACAGCGCGTCGGCCTTAGTGTTGAGGGAACCTGGTCTATACAAGATCGTGAATTTAAATCTGGTGAAATACATGGCCCACCTTGCCTGACGAGGATTCAGTCTCCTAGCTGCTCGGATATACTCCAGGTTATGGTGGTCAGTCCAGATGGGGAAAGGGTGCTTAGCCCCCTCGAGCCAGTGTCTCCACACCTTCAGGGCCTTAACCACAACCAACAACTCCCCACTCCCCAACTCCCCACATCATAGTTTTGCTCCACCGGCCCAAGCTTCGTCGGGGAAAAAAAGCACAGGGACGGAGCTTCAGCTCGTTTGGAAAACTCACACTTCTCTGTCTTCACGAACAGGTCATTCTCCAGCAGTCACCCAAGACCCTTTTACACACCAGAGACACATGCGTGGCGCGTGTGGCGGAGTAGATCAAGATATCGTCAATATACACCACCACACCCTGTCCATGCAGATCCCTGAGAATCTTGTCAACGAAGGATTGAAAGATGGCTGGAGCATTCTTTAACACGTACGGCATGACGAGGTACTAATGGCCAGATGTGGTACTAAACGCGGTTTTCCACTTATCTCCCTCCCGAATACGCACCAGATTATATGTGTTCCTGAGGTCCAGTTTCGTGAAGAACCGCGCCCAGTGAAATGATTCCACCGCCGTAGCGATGAGAGGTAATGTGGGTAACTAAAACCCACCATGATGGAATTGAGACCTCGATAATCAATGCTCGGACGCAAACCACCCTTCTTTTTCTTCACACGGGTGACATGGAGGGCCAAATGTACCCCTGTCCCAGAGCTTCCCTGACATATGTCTCCATAGCCAACGTCTCATCCTGGGACAAAGGATACACGTGACTCCTGGGCAGTGCAACATTTACCTGGAGGTTAATCACGCAATCCCCCTGTCGATGGGGTGGTAATTGGGTCGCCTTCTTTTTACTGAAGACGGTAGCCAAATCGGCATACTCAGCGGGAGTGCACACGGTGGAAACCTGGTCTGGACTCTCCACCGTCGTCGCACCACCGGAAACGCAGGTGAATCGATAAGGAATAGACTAATCCGCTCCTTATGATCCCCCCGCGTAATCATCTCCAGAGGAACCGTGGCCTCCCTGACCAGCCCTGACCCTAAAGGTCGACTATCTAAGGAGTGTACAGGGAAGGGGGGGTCTACCTGTACTAACGGAATCCTCAACCTCTGGACGAGTCCGCGATCTATAAAGTTCCCATCTGCGCCTGAATCGACTAACGCCTTATGCTGATAAAACTTAAGGAAACAAATTAATAAAAACATGTGACCAACAGGAAGCTCTGGGTGAGTGTGGTGCTGACTCACCTGGGGTGACCGAGAAGTGTTCTGCCTGCCCTCTCGACTCCCAGATGGACTCCTCCAGCACCGACCGGAAGTGTGCCCTCTCCGGCCGCCACAGCTGGTACAGGAGGACCCTCCTCCTCTGGTCTCCCTAGATGCAGCCCTCCCTAGCTCCATAGGTATGGGAGCGGGAGGGCCAGGAGGTGGAACAGACAGGACCCTTTCAGAACGTCCGCGAACAGCCAGCAGATTGTCTAGCCAGATCGACATGTCTATGAGCTCGTCCAGGGTGAGCGTAGTGTCCCGACAAGCCAGCTCCCTGTGGACGTCCTCTCTCAGGCTACACCTGTAATGGTCTATCAGGGCCCTGTCGCTCCACCCCGCTCCAGCGGCCAAGGTCCGGAACTCCAGCGCGAAGTCCTTGTCCCCTGCCTGAGATGGAACAATCTCTCACCCGCCGCACGGCCCTCCGGAGGGTGATCGAACTCGGCCCGAAAACAGCGGGTGAACTCCGAGTAGTGGCCCCTCGTCGAGTCGGGCCCGTTCCAGACGGCATTGGCCCACTCCAGGGCTCTACCCGTCAAGCAAGAGACTCAGGCTCTCCTCGTCCGAGGGGGAGCCGGCCGAACGGTGGCCTAGTAAAGCTCGAGTTGGAGCAGGAATCCCTGGCACCCCGCCGCCACCCCATCATACTCCCTCGGAGGTGCAATATGCAGAGCGCTGGTACCGGATCCCGCTGGAGGAGATGGTAGCATTGCCGGTGGGAGGGTTGGAGGGGAAGTAGGGAGACCATTCCTCTCCCAGCGGTCCATCCTCTCCATCATCTGATCCATCGCTGATCCGATGCGATGGAGGATGGACATGTGATGAAGGACACGCTACTCCATCGTGGGGAGAGGGGGTGGTCGCTGCTCCTGCTGACTCCATACTTTCAGGTGCGGGCTTCTGTAACGCTCAAAGAGTGATGGGTGTGGAGTCAGGCGCAAAGAGCAGAGGATTTGGGAAAACACGCTTTAATGTCCAACAGGTAACGCCGAACACAGGCGCAATACACTCTACCCAATACACTCTAGTACAAACTGGTAACTCACCGGACAGCGAAAAAAAACACAATAATCAGGAACACCTCTTTACATAACAGTAACAAACCCGCACAAACACAGGCGGGCTAACCAAACGTAAAGGGGAAAAAGGGATCGGTGGCAGATAGTAGACCGGCAACGACGACTGCCGAGCGCCACCCGAATGGGAAGGGGAGCCACCTTCGGTGATATTTGTGACAAGTTTGCTCTATATAAGTTTAGACTCTATGTAAATTTAGACTCCATATAAGTTTACATTTCTTCATCATGTTATCATTTCTATTGAACTGGAACGTGTCGTGATACCAAACCCTTAATATAACACAGGGGTAATATGATGAAGGCAAACAATACTGAAACGTAAGCCGGTTTGTTTGACCAATTAACCCTTTAAGTCTAAGCCCTTGAATCACAACATCTACTAAGCTAACATTATGGAATTGTTTTAAGACGGTAATAAAATGCATCCTGTATTCATTTTTCTATATGCTACTACTATAGAAAAAGATATATATTTTTTAAATATTTTTTTTTTTTACTCATGTTTGTCACAATTTTCCCTCTATGAAATTTCTGTTATTTTTACAGCCTGGTACTACCTACAGTGCCTTGCGAAAGTATTCGGCCCCCTTGAACATTGCGACCTTTTGCCACATTTCAGGCTTCAAACATAAAGATATAAAACTGTATTTTTGTGAAGAATCAACAACAAGTGGGACACAATCATGAAGTGGAACGACATTTATTGAATATTTCAAACTTTTTTAACAAATCAAAAACTGAAAGATTGGGCGTGCAAAATTATTCAGACCCTTTACTTTCAGTGCAGCAAACTCTCTCCAGAAGTTCAGTGAGGATCTCTGAATGATCCAATGTTGACCTAAATGACTAATGATGATAAATACAATCCACCTGAGTGTAATCAAGTCTCTGTATAAATGCACCTGCACTGTGATAGTCTCAGAGGTCCGTTAAAAGCGCAGAGAGCATCATGAAGAACAAGGAACACACCAGGCAGGTCCTAGATACTGTTGTGAAGAGGTTTAAAGCCGGATTTGGATACAAAAAGATTTCCCAAGCTTTAAACATCCCAAGGAGCACTGTGCAAGCGATAATATTGAAATGGAAGGAGTATCAGACCACTGCGAATCTACCAAGACCTGGCCGTCCCTCTAAATTTTCAGCTCATACAAGGAGAAGACTGATCAGAGATGCAGCCAAGAGGCCCATGATCACTCTGGATGAACTGCAGAGATCTACAGCTGAGGTGGGAGACTCTGTCCATAGGACAACAATCAGTCATATATTGCACAAATCTGGCCTTTATGGAAGAGTGGCAAGAAGAAAGCCATTTCTTAAAGATATCCATAAAAAGTGTCATTTAAAGTTTGCCACAAGCCACCTGGGAGACACACCAAACATGTGGAAGAAGGTGCTCTGGTCAGATGAAACCAAAATTGAACTTTTTGGCAACAATGCAAAACACAGCACAACACAGCTCATCACCCTGAACACACCATCCCCACTGTCAAACATGGTGGTGGCAGCATCATGGTTTGGGCCTGCTTTTCTTCAGCGGGGACAGAGAAGATGGTTAAAATTGATGGGAAGATGGATGGAGCCAAATACAGGACCATTCTTAAAGAAAACCTGATGGAGTCTGCAAAAGACCTGAGACTGGGACGGAGATGTGTCTTCCAAAAGACAATGATCCAAAACATAAAGCAAAATCTACAATGGAATGGTTCAAAAATAAACATATCCAGGTGTTATAATGGCCAAGTCAAAGTCCAGACCTGAATCCAATCGAGAATCTGTGGAAAAAACTGAAAACTGCTGTTCACAAATGCTCTCCATCCAACCTCACTGAGCTCGAGCTGTTTTGCAAGGAGGAATGGGAAAAAATGTCTGTCTCTCGATGTGCAAAACTGATAGAGACATACCCCAAGCGACTTACAGCTGTAATCGCAGCAAAAGGTGGCGCTACAAAGTATTAACTTAAGGGGGCTGAATAATTTTGCATGCCCAATTCTTCAGTTTTTGTTTGTTAAAAAAGTTTGAAATATCCAATAAATGTCGTTCCACTTCATGATTGTGTCCCACTTGTTGTTGATTCTTCATAAAAAAATACAGTTTTATATCTTTATGTTTGAAGCCTGAAATGTGGCAAAAGGTCGCAAAGTTCAAGGGGGCCGAATACTTTCGCAAGGCACTGTACCTGCGTCATAGAGCAGAACAACCAACACATTCACTTTCCTGAGAATCTCCTCTTCAGATCTTGGTTTGTAGCTCCAACGGTTCTGTCTGGAGAGTCGGTTTTGTGAGAAGACCTCTTCGAAATGAGGAATTCCGCAACAGAGAGTTCAGATGACTACTGTAAAGCTTGTGGATTTTGTAGAGCCAAACAACCGACGCTGTTGTGTTCCTGAGAGTCTCATCTGTTGATGGTGGGTAACTCACATGGTTGTCTGGATCCTCTCATGTGTAGAAAAAGTCTGCTTTCACAAGCCCCATGTTATGGAATAGGCATTAACTTTATATTGACGGAAAGATGTGACTAAGTTGCAGGCACTACAATAAATGTTAAATCTATAACATAAACAAATGGGGATATATTGAATATTAAATATTACATCACCGTGTGATGCATTGGTGCATCACCTCTAGAGGTTTTTAATTCACTGACCTAAAACATAAATGCAACATGTAAAGTGTTGGTCCCATGTTTCATGAGCTGAAATAAAAGATCCCAGACTTTTTCCATAAGCATAAAAAGCATATTTCTCTCAAATGTTGTCTATAAATTTGTTTACATACCTGTTGTTGAGCATTTCTCCTTTACCAAGATAATACATCCACCTGACAGGTCTGACATATCAAAAAGATGATTAAGCAGCATGAGAATTACCAAGGTGCACCTTGTGCTGGAGACATTAAAAGGCCACTTTAATATGTACAGTTTTGTCACACAACACAATGCCACAGATGTCTCAAGTTGAGGGAGCATGCAATTGGCATGCTGATTGTAGGAATGTCCACCAGAGCTTGTGCCAGAGTATGTAATGTTCTTTTCTCTACCTAAGCCGCTTCTAACGTAATTTCAGAGAATTTGCCAGTACGTCCAACCGGCCTCATAACCGCAGACCACGTGTAACCACGCCAGCCCAGGACCTCCACATTCGTCTTCTTCACCTGGGGGATCGTCTGAGACTAGCCACCCGGACAGCTGATGAAACTGTGCATTTAAACACCGAAGAATTTCTCCACAAACTGTCAGAAACCATCTCAGGGAAGGTCATCTGCGTGCTCATCGTCCTCACCAGGGTCTTGACCTTGACTGCAGTTTGGCGTCTTAACCGACTTCAGTGGGCAAATGCTCACCTTCAATGGTCAATTACACGCTGAAGAAGTGTACTCTTCACGGATTAATTCCAGTTTCAACTGTACCGGGTAGTTGGGCTAGCGGTTCGTTGATGTCAACGTTATAAACAGTTTGCCCCATGGTGGCGGTGGGGTTATGGTTTGGGCAGGGATAAGCTATGGACAGCTATGGAAATTTGAATGCACAGAGATACTGTGATGAGATCCTGAGGCCCTTTGTCATGCCATTCATCCGCCGCCATCACCTTATGTTTCAGCATGATAATGCACGGCCCCATGTTGCAAGGATCTGTACACAATTCCTGTAAGCTGAAAATGTTCCAGTTCTTCCATGGCCTGCATTCTCACCACCAGACATGTCACCCATTGAGCATGTCTGGGATGCTCTGGATCGACATGTACGACAACTTATTCAAGTTCACGCCAATATCCAGCAACTTGGCACAACCATTGAAGAGGAGTGGGACAACATTTTCTGTGCCACGCTCCTACCTAGTTTAAAAAATATATATCTGTATTCCTAGTCATGTGAAGTCCATAGATTAGGGCCTAATGAATTTATTTCAATTGACTGGTTTCCTTAAATGGACTATAACTTAGCAAAATCTTTTAAATTGTTGCATGTTACATTTTTGTTCAGTTTAAATTATCAGATTTATGCAGAAACAGAGTGCTCCTGTTTCTTAATGTTCCTGGATAGTCACCAGGTGAAGCACCCTGGCGTAAGGAATGTCCCTGGGTCGAGCAACTGATTTAGTTGTTCTGTGCTGTAGTGCATTTGGTTCCATTTTCTTTCTATAACTCAAAGGTATCAGCCTAGTTCAGGAGCATGGTTTGACATCCCTGTCACTAAAGTTGGAATACATGATCTTTTATGTCACTGCAAAAATATAAATATTCCTATATTCAGTGGGGCCTCCCACTCCTTTTTCTATTCTGGTTAGATCCAGTTTGATCTGTTCTGTGAAGGGAGTTGTACTGTACTCAGCGTTGTACGAGATCTTCAGTTTCTTGGCAATTTCTCGCAAGGAATATCCTTAATTTTTCAGAAGAAGAATAGACTGATGAGTTTCAGAAGAAAGATCCTTGTTTCTGGCCATTTGAGTCTGTAATCAAATCCACAAATTCTGATGCTCTAGATATTCAACTAGTCTAAAGAACAATAGTTTTATTTCTTCTTTAATCAGGAAAATAGTTTTCAGCTATGCTAACATAATTGCAAAAGGGTTTTCTAATGATCAGTTAGCCTTTTAAAATGATACACTTGGATTAGCTAACACGGTGTGCCATTTGAACACAGGAGTGATGGTTGCTGATAATGGGCCTCTGTACGCCTATGTAGATATTCCACTAAAGATCAGCCGTTTCCTGCTACAATAGTAATTAACAACATTAACAATGTCAACACTGTATTTCTGATCAATTTAATGGACAAAAAATGTGCTTTTCTTTCAAAAACAAGGACATTTCTAAGTGACTCCAAACCTTTGAACGGTAGTGTATATCCTCCTAAATTGGACTGCTGCAGGTTCTAACATGTTGCATATAGATTACGTATTTCATGAAGATTACATTTCCCATGTAGGTGGGAATAAACCACAGAGGTCATTGTATATTTAATTTAACTCTATGGGATACACCACCTAAATGTCCCAGATGTTGAAGAGACAGGGTATTAAAGATGGTGACCATGTGTAACAGAGTTAGATCAGAACACTGGGCTCACTAAACAGCTTGAAATGTTGCCAATGGCACTGTCTTTTTGGTGGTGCATCTGGTTAGTACACTGTCAAGCAGGGTGGTCACGCATGCTTACGAAGCAAAGGACCACAAGTTGGAGTCCTTGTAGACAGGAACAGTGGAGTAGGCAAACTGTTTGCAGCACAGTAACATTCACCACAGATGCAATAAGGGGAATGAGATACTGTAGTGACACCTCTACCATACTGATACGGCAACTATATCAATACAAGCCTCTGCCTGCCAACTGTATCAACACAAGCCTCCGCCTTTCAACTGTATCAATACAAGCCTCTGCCTTTCAAATGTATCAATACAAGACTCTGCATGTCATGTTTGTCATTTATTATCATGTCTTGTCCCTGTGCTCCCCATTCTATTCGTTTCCCTCTGCTGGTCTTATTTGGTTCTTTCCCTCTTTCTATCCCTCTCTCTCCCCCTCCCTCTCTCACTCTCTCGCTCTCTCTTCTCTCTATCGTTCCGTTCCTGCTCCCAGCTGTTCCTATTCCCCTAATCATCATTTAGTCTTCCCACACCTGTTCCCGATCCTTTCCCCTGATTAGAGTCCCTATTTATTCCTTTGTGTTCCGTTCCTGTCCCGTCGGTTCCTTGTTTAGTATTCACCGTGCTGTGATTGTGTTTCGCCCTGTCCTGTCGTGTTTTTGCCTTCATCAGATGCTGCGTGTGAGCAGGTGTCTCTGTCAACTACGGCCTGCGCCTACCCGAAGCGACCTGCAGTCTGTGGCCGCTTCTCTTGTTATTCCCCTCTACAGACTAGAGGATTTCTGTTATTCCCTGTTTGGACTTGAATAAACTCTGTTTCTGTTAAGTCGCTTTTGGGTCCTCTATCACCTGCATGACAGAAGGAACCGACCAAGGAATGGACCCAGCGACTTCAGACGCTCGTTACACTGCCGTCAAGATCCAAGGAGCCATGCTCGGCAGACACGAGCAGGAATTGTCTGCTGCTCGCCATGCCGTGGAGAACCTGGCCGCTCAGGTTTCCGACCTCTCTGGACAGTTCCAGAGTCTACGTCTCGTGCCACCTGTTACTTCCTGGCCTGCCGAGCCTCCAGAACCTAGGGTTAATAACCCACCTTGCTACTCCGGGCAGCCCACTGAGTGCCGCTCCTTTCTCACGCAGTGTGAGATTGTGTTCTCTCTCCAACCCAACACATACTCTAGAGAGAGAGCTCGGGTTGCTTACGTCATTTCACTCCTTACTGGCCGGGCTCGAGAATGGGGCACAGCTATCTGGGAGGCAAGGGCTGATTGCTCTAACAAGTTCCAGAACTTTAAAGAGGAGATGATTCGGGTTTTTGACCGTTCAGTTTTTGGTAGGGAGGCTTCTAGGGCCCTGGCTTCCTTATGCCAAGGTGAACGGTCCATAACGGATTATTCTATTGAGTTTCGCACTCTTGCTGCCTCTAGTGAGTGGAACGAGCCGGCGCTGCTCGCTCGTTTTCTGGAGGGACTCCACGCAGTGGTTAAGGATGAGATTCTCTCCCGGGAGGTTCCTTCAGATGTGGACTCTTTGATTGCTCTCGCCATCCGCATAGAACGACGGGTAGATCTTCGTCACCGGGCTCGTGGAAGAGAGCTCGCATCAACGGTGTTTCCCTGCTCCGCATCGCAACCATCTCCCTCCTCTGGCTTTGAGACTGAGCCCATGCAGCTGGGAGGGATTCGCATCTCGACTAAGGAGAGGGACGGAGGATCACCAACCGCCTGTGCCTCTATTGCGGAGTTGCTGGACATTTTGTTAATTCATGTCCAGTAAGAGGCCAGAACCCATCAGTAAGCGGAGGGCTACTGGTGGCGCTACTACTCAGGTCTCTTCATCTAGATCTTGTACTACTATGTCGGTCCATCTACGCTGGACCGGTTCGGTGCTACATGCAGTGCCTTGATTGACTCTGGGGCTGAGGGTTGTTTCATGGACGAAGCATGGGTTCGGAAACATAACATTCCTTTCAGACCGTTAGACAAGCCTACGCCCATGTTTGCCTTAGATGGTAGTCATCTTCCCAGTATCAAATTTGAGACACTACCTTTAACTCTCACAGTATCTGGTAACCACAGTGAGACTATTTCTTTTTGATTTTCCGTTCACCGTTTACACCTGTTGTTTTGGGTCATCCCTGGCTAGTATGTCATAATCCTTCTATTAATTGGTCTAGTAATTCTATCCTATCCTGGAACGTTTCTTGTCATGTGAAGTGTTTAATGTCTGCCATCCCTCCCGTTTCTTCTGTCCCTACTTCTCAGGAGGAACCTGGCGATTTGACAGGAGTGCCGGAGGAATATCATGATCTGCGCACGGTCTTCAGTCGGTCCCGAGCCAACTCCCTTCCTCCTCACCGGTCGTATGATTGTAGTATTGATCTCCTTCCGGGGACCACTCCTCCTCGAGGTAGACTATACTCTCTGTCGGCTCCCGAACGTAAGGCTCTCGAGGATTATTTGTCTGTGTCTCTTGACGCCGGTACCATAGTGCCTTCTTCCTCTCCGGCCGGGCGGGGTTCTTTTTGTTAAGAAGAAGGACGGTACTCTGCGCCCCTGCGTGGATTATCGAGGCTGAATGACATAACGGTTAAGAATCGTTATCCGCTTCCCCTTATGTCATCAGCCTTCGAGATTCTGCAGGAGCCAGGTGCTTTACTAAGTTGGACCTTCGTAACGCTTACCATCTCGTGCGCATCAGAGAGGGGGACGAGTGGAAAACGGCGTTTAACACTCCGTTAGGGCATTTTGAGTACCGGGTTCTGCCGTTCGGTCTCGCCAATGCGCCAGCTGTTTTTCAGGCATTAGTTAATGATGTTCTGAGAGACATGCTGAACATCTTTGTTTTTGTCTATCTTGACGATATCCTGATTTTTCTCCGTCACTCGAGATTCATGTTCAGCACGTTCGACGTGTTCTACAGCGCCTTTTAGAGAATTGTCTCTACGTAAAGGCTGAGAAGTGCTCTTTTCATGTCTCCTCCGTTACTTTTCTCGGTTCCGTTATTTCCGCTGAAGGCATTCAGATGGATTCCGCTAAGGTCAAGCTGTCAGTGATTGGCCCGTTCCAAGGTCACGTGTCGAGTTGCAGCGCTTTTTTAGGTTTCGCTAATTTCTATCGGCGTTTCATTCGTAATTTCGGTCAAGTTGCTGCCCCTCTCACAGCTCTTACTTCTGTCAAGACGTGTTTTAAGTGGTCCGGTTCCGCCCAGGGAGCTTTTGATCTTCTAAAAGAACGTTTTACGTCCGCTCCTATCCTCGTTACTCCTGACGTCACTAGACAATTCATTGTCGAGGTTGGCCTTCAGAGGTAGGCGTGGGAGCCATTCTATCCCAGCGCTTCCAGTCTGACGATAAGGTTCATCCTTGCGCTTATTTTCTCATCGCCTGTCGCCATCTGAGCGCAACTATGATGTGGGTAACCGTGAACTGCTCGCCATCCGCTTAGCCCTAGGCGAATGGCGACAGTGGTTGGAGAGGGGCGACCGTTCCTTTTGTCGTTTGGACAGACCATAAGAACCTTGAGTACATCCGTTCTGCCAAACGACTTAATGCCCGTCAAGCTCGTTGGGCGTTGTTTTTAAAAGCTCGTTTCGAGTTTGTGATTTCTTACCGTCCGGGTAGCAAGAACACCAAGCCTGATGCCTTATCCCGTCTGTTTAGTTCTTCTGTGGCTTCTACTGATCCCGAGGGGATTCTTCCTTATGGGCGTGTTGTCGGGTTAACAGTCTGGGAATTGAAAGACAGGTTAAGCAAGCACTCACGCACACTGCGTCGCCGCGCGCTTGTCCTAGTAACCTCCTTTTCGTTCCTGTTTCCACTCGTCTGGCTGTTCTTCAGTGGGCTCACTCTGCCAAGTTAGCTGGTCATCCCGGTGTTCGAGGCACTCTTGCGTCTATTCACCAGCGCTTTTGGTGGCCGACTCAGGAGCGTGACACGCGCCGTTTCGTGGCTGCTTGTTCGGACTGCGCGCAGACTAAGTCGGGTAACTCTCCTCCTGCCGGTCGTCTCAGACCGCTCCCCATTCCTTCTCGACCATGGTCTCACATCGCCTTAGACTTCATTACCGGTCTGCCTTTGTCTGCGGGGAAGACTGTGAGAGCCGCCAATAAACGCAGGATTAAGAGTCCAAGGTATTGTTGCGGCCAGAGAGTGTGGCTTTCCACTCGCAACCTTCCTCTTCGACAGCTTCTCGTAAGTTGACTCCGCGGTTCATTGGTCCGTTCCGTGTCTCCCAGGTCGTCAATCCTGTCGCTGTGCGACTGCTTCTTCCGCGACATCTTCGTCGCGTCCATCCTGTCTTCCATGTCTCCTGTGTTAAGCCCTTTCTTCGCACCCCGTTCGTCTTCCCTCCCCCCTCCCGTCCTTGTCGAGAGCGCACCTATTTACAAGGTACATAAGATCATGGACATGCGTTCTCGGGGACGGGGTCTCCAATACTTAGTGGATTGGGAGGGTTACGGTCCTGAGGAGAGGAGTTGGGTTCCGTCTCGGGGCGTGCTGGACCGTTCACTCATCGATGATTTCCTCCGTTGCCGCCAGGATTCCTCCTCGAGTGCGCCAGGAGGCGCTCGGTGAGTGGGGGTACTGTCATGTTTGTCATTTATTATCATGTCTTGTCCCTGTGCTCCCCATTCTATTCGTTTCCCTCTGCTGGTCTTATTTGGTTCTTTCCCTCTTTCTATCCCTCTCTCTCCCCCTCCCTCTCTCACTCTCTCGCTCTCTCTTCTCTCTATCGTTCCGTTCCTGCTCCCAGCTGTTCCTATTCCCTAATCATCATTTAGTCTTCCCACACCTGTTCCCGATCCTTTCCCCTGATTAGAGTCCCTATTTATTCCTTTGTGTTCCGTTCCTGTCCCGTCGGTTCCTTGTTTAGTATTCACCGTGCTGTGATTGTGTTTCGCCCTGTCCTGTCGTGTTTTTTGCCTTCATCAGATGCTGCGTGTGAGCAGGTGTCTCTGTCAACTACGGCCTGCGCCTACCCGTCTGCAGTCTGTGGCCGCTTCTCTTGTTATTCCCCTCTACAGACTAGAGGATTTCTGTTATTCCCTGTTTGGACTTGAATAAACTCTGTTTCTGTTAAGTCGCTTTTGGGTCCTCTATCACCTGCATGACACTGCATTTCAACTGTATCAATACAAGCCTCTGCCTGCCAACTGTATCAATACAAGCCTCTGCCTTTCAAATGTATCAATACAAGACTCTGCATTTCAACTGTATCAATACAAGCCTCTGCCTGCCAACTGTATCAATACAAGCCTCCGCCTTTCAACTGTATCAATACACTCCTCTGCCTTTCAACTGTATCAATACAAGCCTCCGCCTTTCAACTGTATCAACACAAGCCTCCGCCTTTCAACTGTATCAATACAAGCCTCTGCCTTTCAAATGTATCAATACAAGACTCTGCATTTCAACTGTATCAATACAAGCCTCCGCCTTTCAACTGTATCAATACACTCCTCTGCCTTTCAACTGTATCAATACAAGCCTCTGCCTTTCAAATGTATCAATACAAGACTCTGCATTTCAACTGTATCAATACAAGCCTCCGCCTTTCAACTGTATCAATACAAGCCTCTGCATTTCAACTGTATCAATACAAGCCTCTGCATTTCAACTGTATCAATACAAGCCTCTGCATTTCAACTGTATCAATACAAGCCTCTGCATTTCAACTGTATCAATACAAGCCTCTGCATTTCAACTGTATCAATACAAGCCTCTGCCTTTCAACTGTATCAATACACTCCTCTGCCTTTCAACTGTATCAACACAAGCCTCCGCCTTTCAACTGTATCAACACAAGCCTCTGCATTTCAACTGTATCAATACAAGCCTCTGCCTTTCAACTGGATCAATACAAGCCTCTGCATTTCAACTGTATCAATACAAGCCTCTGCCTTTGTTTACTCTCTGTTTAGGGCCAAATAGCATTATTGTTTGGTCAGTTTTTTTGTAAATTCTTTCCAATGTGTCAAGTAATTATAAATTTGTTTTCTCATGATTTGGTTGGGTATAATTGTGTTGCTGTCCTGGGGCTCTGTGGGGTCTGTTTGTGTTTGTGAACGGAGCCCCAGTACCAGCTTGCTTAGGGGACTCTTCTACAGGCTCATCTGTCTGGTCCTGGCAACTGGACCTTTTTTGGAACACAATTATTTCGTCTTACTGAGATTTTACTGAAAGGGCCCAGGTCTGACAGAATCTGTGCAGAAGATCTAGGTGCTGCTGTAGACCTTGGTTGGGGACTTAAGCACCAGATCGTCAGCAAACAGTAGACATTTGACTTCAGATTCCAGTAGAGTGAGGCCGTTGTAGTGCCCTCGACAATTCGTTGATATATATGTTGAAGAGGGGGGCTTAAGCTATATCCCTGTCTCACCACACGGCCCTGGGGAAAGAAATGTGTGGGTGTGTTTTTTTGCCAATTTTAATTGCACACTTGTTGTTTGTGTACATGGATTTATAATGTACGTTTTTCCCCCAACACCACTTTCCATCAATTTGCAAAGCAGACCCTCATGCCAAATTAAATCAAAAGCTTTTTGTAAATCAACAAAGCATGAGAAGATGTTGCCTTTATTTTTGTTCGTTTCTTTGTAAATTAGGGTGTGCAGGATGAATACGTGGTCAGTTGTACAGTAATTCGGTAAAAGGCCAATTTGGCATTTGCTCAGTATATTGTTTTCACTGAGGAAATGTACAAGTCTGCTGTTAATGATTATGACCCAAGGTTGCTGTTGACGCATATCCTATGATAGTTATTGGTGTCACGCCTGCTCCTGCTTCCGCCCACTGGTGATCGAGGGCGCCAGGCTGCCCTTCATTATGCACACCTGTCACCATCATTACGCAGATCTGTGCTCATTGGACTCACTGGAATCCTTCATCTTTATTGATTGCCGCTCCTATATCTGTCTGTTCCTCAGTTAGATCCCTGTGTCAGCATTTTTGTCGTCATGTAGCTTTGTTCGCTGTTCTTGTTTTGTTTGATGTCCGTTTTCCATTACATTTTCACTCCCTATATTTGCTTCTCGTCTCCAGCGTCGGTCCTTACATTTGGAGTCAAATTTATCTCCACTTTTGTGGATTGGGGTGATCAGTCCTAGGTTCCAAATATTGGGGAAGATGCCAGAGCTGAGGATGATGTTAAAGAGTTGCAGCCAATTGGAATTTGTGGTCTGTATATTTTATAATTTCATGTAGGATACCATCAACACCACAGGCCTTTTTTCGGGTTGGAGGGTATGCATTTTGTCCCGTAGTTCATTCAATGTAATGAGAGAATCCAGTGGGTTCTGGTAGTCTTTAATGTTTGATTCTAAGATTTGTATTTTATCATGTATATTTGTTTGTTCTTTGTTAGAAGGCCAAAAATATTGGAGACGTGGTTTATCCATACATCTCCATTTTGAATAGATAACTCCAAACAACACAAAGACTTTTCCCATTTTCCCAGAAGTGATTAGATTCTATGGGTTATTCAATTACATTGAGCTGGTTTCTGACGTGCTGTTCTTTCTTTTTCCAAAGTGTATTTCTGTATTGTTTTAGTGATTCACCATAGTGAAGGCGTAGGCTCAGGTTTTCTGGTTTTGGTTAGATAGTTTTCGCAATTTCTTTCTTCGGTTTTTGCATTCTTCATCAAACCATTTGTCATTCATTAATCTCCTTAGGTTGTCTGCTTGATATTTTTAGATTTGGTAGGGAAGCTGAGGTCAAATATACTGTTTGGGTGTTCTACTGCCAAGTCTACATCTTCACTATTACAGTGAAACATTTTGTCCAGGAAGTTGTCTAAAAGAGATTTAATTTGTTGTTGCCTAATTGTTTTTTGGTAGGTTTCTACACTACTTTCCTTCCAGCTGTAGCATTTCTTAATAGAAGCTGTCTTCATTAAAATATGGGGATTCTAGTGAGGGGATATTGGTAGCACACAGGAGGAAATGTTTCTCTGTTGAGATCATAAAATTTCTAGCCAAATGTAATTGTTCCTGTTTTTATTAATTTCATAGAGTTAGTTAGGTCTGCTCTATACCAAATTAGCATACCTCCCAAGTCCCTTCCCTGTTTTACTGGTAGTTTGGTGGATAGGACTACCAGCTCTCTGTAACATAGTGGGCAACCAGAGGGTCCATCTCCTCAATACCATGTTTATTGTAGGATTACAATGTCTGTATTTCTGACATCTTTGGTGAAGTCTAGATTCCTGCTCTTTAGGCCAAAGCCTGATGACCTCAGGCCTTGTATAAATCCAGGATGAGATAGTTAAGGCTTTGTGTTCCATAAAGTGGCCAATGTTGTTGGTTGTGTGGTTTGGCCTCAGACAAGTAAATGTGAGCAGCGCCCGCTGAGCATTTGGTAGCATTGGTTTGCACTATTGTAAGAGTGGGTGTCTGTTTGCATGTTCATGGCCTGGGCGTATGTGTGACTTTCATGTTGAGGCCCTCTTTGTGGGAGTGGGGGGCATGTGTTGGGCAGGAGGTGCATAGGTCTGATCTGAGGGGGCCTATATTGGATGTGGGCATGGTTGGTTTGGGGGGGTATTGATTGGTTGGGGTGAGGGTGTGGATGTGGCTGGTGGTGCTGTGGTTTGGATGTAGGTCCTCTCGGCGTGGGTCCTCTATGTCTAGGTCTGGGGGGAAGAGTGTCTCGCTGGTCTTGGAGGGGTGTCTGTTGATCTGTTGCTGCTGTGTGTGTTGTTGGGCTGCGGTTGAGGGCGATGTCCTTTAGGGTCCTGTCGAAGCTCAGCACTGCAGCCTTGTATAGATGGACCTGGTCATAAAGACTGTTCAAGTCCAGGGTGGAGTGGTAGGGCACTGTCACAAGTGGAGATAACCACTTGTGTGTTGGGGAAAGCAGAAGAAGCTTTTCAATCACTCGTTGTCTAGTATCCTGAGTTTCCACCCATTGCTAACACCCCCCCTTGACAGAGAGGTAGTGTGTTAATATAGGACTGCGCCATGCCAGAGGATGGTATGTGTGGTAGATTAAGTTGCTTACGTTCCCATTTCTATAGCAGTCAGCAGAAAGTGTCTCTGGATTGTCCACAAGGAGATTATTTCTGTACTCTTTCCATGCCTTCTTATTTTTTTACATCAAAGGGTTAATGTATTGTAATAACCTCTGCACAGAGGGAGGGGGCTTCAAAGGCCTCTGCATTTGGGTGGGGGACGCTGTGAAACTCTCCTGCCACTTTTGGGCTGAAGGGCTTTGACACCTCTCACTTCACACCTCAGTGCTAATTGAAGTTGCAGCCGGATCTGTTCTGACCTAGCAAGCTCGGTAGCCTTAACTTAGAATTCAGTCCATATAATGTAAAATATATATTTTTTGGGGGGGGCTTTAAAAGTAGCTTCAGACTTAACATTACTCACTCAGTTCCAGGTTGGATGGTATTTTCAGGTTTCTGTTGTGCTGTAATGGTTTTCTGGGGAAAGAGAGGCGGACCAAAATGCAGCGTGGTTAGTTTTGTACATCTTTAATAAAGATGAAAGTACAACAATCTACAAAACAAGAAACGTGAAAAAACCAAAATAGTCCTATCTGGTGCAATGACTAACACCTGCCTCTGATTGAGAACCATATCAGGCCAAACATAGAAATAGACAAACCAGACACACAACATAGAATGCCCACCCAGCTCACGTCCTGACCAACACTAAAACAAGGAAAACACACACGAATGATGGTCAGAACATGACAGTACCCCCCCCAAGGTGCGGACTCCAAACGCACAACCTAAACCTATAGGGGAGGGTCTGGGTGGGCATCTGTCTGTGGTGGCGGCTCTGGCGCTGGACGTGGACCCCACTCCATAATTGTCTTAGTCCACCTCCTTAGCGTCCCTTGAGTGGCGACCCTCGCTGCTAACCTTGGCCTAGGAACCCTAACAAGGGGAAGCTCAGGACTGAGGGGAAGCTCAGGACTGAGGGGAAGCTCAGGACTGAGGGGAAGCTCAGGACTGAGGGGAAGCTCAGGACTGAGGGGAAGCTCAGGCAGGTTAATGAATCTAGCAGATCCTGGTTGGCTGGTGGTTCCGACAGATCCTGGCTGACTGGTGGTGCCGGCAGATCCTGGCTGACTGGCGGCTCCGGCAGATCCTGGCTGACTGGCGGCTCCGGCAGATCCTGGCTGACTGGCGGCTCCGGCAGATCCTGGCTGACTGGCGGCTCCGGCAGATTCTGGCTGACTGGCGGCTCCGGCAGATCCTGGCTGACTGGCGGCGCCGGCATATCCTGGCTGATCCTGGCTGAATGGCGGATCCTGGCTGAATGGCAGATCCTGGCTGACTGACAGATCTGGAAGATCCTGGCTGACTGGCGGATCCTGGCAGACTGGCGGATCCTGGCTGACTGGCAGTTCTGGCAGATCCTGGCTGACTGGCAGATCCTGGCTGACTGACGGCTCTGGCGGCTCCTGGCTGACTGGCGGCACTGGCGGCTCCTGGCTGACTGGCGGCGCTGGGCAGACTGGTGGCGCTGGGCAGACTGGCGGCGCTGGGCAGACTGACGGCTCTGGCGGCTCCTGGCAGACTGGCGGCACTGGCGGCGCTGGGCAGACTGGCGGCGCTGGGCAGACTGGCGGCACTGGCGGCGCTGGGCAGACTGGTGGCGTTGGGCAGACTGGCGGCACTGGCGGCGCTGGGCAGACTGGCGGCACTGGCGGCGCTGGGCAGACTGGCGGCACTGGCGGCTGGGCAGACGGGTAGCTCAGACGGCGCTGGAGAGGAAGGCTCTGGCAGTGCTGAACTGAGGAGCTCTGGCGCCTCTGGAATGAGGGGCTCTGGCGCCTCTGGAATGAGGGGCGGGAGCTCTGGCAGCGCCGGACAGGCGGGAGACTCCGCCTGTGCTGGAGAGGAGGAAGGCTCTGGCCGCGCTGGAGAGGAGGAAGGCTCTGGCCGCGCTGGACTGAGGGGCGCTGGCGCCTCTGGATTGTGGGGCTCTGGGGGGCGGAAACTCTGGTGTTGATGGGACGGAGAGACAGTAGGTGCGGGGTGCCGGCATTGGTGGTACCGGGCTGGGGACACACACCTCAGGGCGAATGCCTTGCATACTACGCCAAATCAACTGCTCTCTCTCTTCACACTCCCCCAAATCTATTAACACCTCCTCGAGTGTCTCCTCATCTCCCATCCGTTCACTCTCCTCCATTCTGTCCAATAACTCCTCGACCCTCTCAGACTCAGCCCTCAGCTTCGCCGATAGCTCTGATAACATCCATGGCTCCTTACGGTAAACAGGGGGAGTTGGCTCAGGTCTGGCTCCTGACTGTCAAACTCTCCCTGTGCCACCCCCAAGACATTTTTGGGGGTGCCTCTCGGGCTTCCAGCCGCTCTGCCGTGCTAGCTCCTCATAATGCGGCCTCTGCTTTCGCTGCCTCCAGCTCGGCTTTGGGGCGGCAATATTCCCCTGGCTCTGCCCAGGGTCCTTTCCCGTCAAGGATCTCCTCCCAAGTCCATTTCTCCAAATAGTGCAGCCTCTCCCACTGCTTCTCCTGCTGCTGCCTTTGCTGCTGCTGCTGTTGCTCCTGCTGCACCTGTCGCTTCTCCTGCTGCTGCCTCTGTTTACCATGCCGCTTGTCCTTGGTTGGTGGGTGATTCTGTAATGGTTTTCATCTGGGGAAAGAGAGGCGGACCAAAATGCAGCGTGGTTAGTTTTGTACATCTTTAATAAAGATGAAAGTACAACAATCTACAAAACAAGAAACGTGAAAAAACCAAAACAGTCCTATCTGTTGACACAAAGACAGGAACAATCACCCACAAAACCCAACACAAAACAGGCTACCTAAATATGGTTCCCAATCAGAGACAATGACTAACACCTGCCTCTGATTGAGAACCATATCAGGCCAAACATAGAAATAGACAAACCAGACACACAACATAGAATGCCCACCCAGCTCACGTCATGACCAACACTAAAACAAGGAAAACACACACGAACGATGGTCAGAACGTCACATGTGCTTCTTTCGCTGGTCGTTGGTTTATCAGTGCATTTGCTGTATAGTCCATGGGAATAAGAATCTTTGATCGTAGGAATCCTTGCGGGTAATTTGGTCCAAAATCAGATTGTAGGTTTGGAGGGTAGTATCCTGTTTATGTCATAAAAATCCAAGTTTATCCAGCTAAATCTTTTCTAAAAACATATTGAACAATTCAGGAGCTCATCTGCTCATGACCTCTCTGTCTATCTCTCTCTCACACACACACATTCTCCCTCTCAGCTCTGCAATGTGTCTCAGAGACAGCTCATTTGCATATCATTAGGATGACTCCAGACTGGAAACGCCACGGTCCCACGGTCAGCGATCACACAGGAAACAGAGAAGAAGGAGAGGTGGGTGTGTGTGCGTGCGTGCATCAACCCCTGGCTGCCAAGTGATCAAATCAAATCCAGCTTTATTTATCCTGCACATTTCAGACATGGAATGCAATGTGCTTTACAGGAAAAACGATGGAAATAAAATCTGAAATATTTACTACACAACAAACATAAGATAAAAAACAAAAGAATGACAAACTGAACAACTAAAAAGCACCCAAAGGAAAAGCAATGCTAAAAATATGTTTTAAGATCTCTTTTAAATATGTCCACAGTTTCGGCCCCCCTCAGGTTCTCTGGCAGGCTATTCCAGAGGCTGGGTCATAATAACTAAAGGCTGCCTCTTGGTCCCAGGCTTTGGGATAGTTAAAAGGCCAGTGCCAGAGGACCTGAGGGACCTACTGGGTATAAAAAAAAGCATGTCTGACATGTATTGGGGTGCACAATTGTGGATTGATTTAAAACCCAATAGAAGAATCTCTACAGTTCAGTGTCCCACCCACGGGACGGTTGAGCTAACGTAGGCTAATGTGATTAGCATGAGGCTGTAAGTAACAAGAACATTTCCCAGGACATAGACATATCTGACATTGGCAGAAAGTTTAAATTCTTGTTAATCTATCTGCACTATCCAATTTACAGTAGCTATTACAGTGAAATAATGTCATGCCATTGTTTGAGGAGAGTGCATAGTTTTGAACTATAAACCAATTAGGCACATTTGGGCAGTCTTGAAACAACATTTTGAACAGAAATGCAATGGTTCATTGGATAAGTCTTAAACTTTGCACATACACAAACTCTAAATTGCACGTGGGCTGGAATAATACATTATGGCCTATCTTTTGCATTTCAAAGACAATGGTACAAAAAAAATACAAAAAAGGTAAGGTTTTTCTTTGTATTATCTTTTACCAGATCTAATGTGTTATATTCTCCTACATTTCTTTCACATTTCCACAGACTTCAAAGTGTTTCCTTTCAAATGGTATCTAGAATATGGACATCCTTGCTTTAGGGCCTGAGCTACATTCAGTCAGATTTGGGTATGTGAAAATTGGAAAAAAAGGGACGGAAAAAAAAAAATTATTCTAAAACTCACAGACAGCCAGTGCAGAGACCTTAAAACTGGTGTAATGTACCCTCCATTTGGTCTTGGTCAGTACCCGTTGTCATGGCATTGCCCTCATTGGGTACAGCAAGCCCCATCCTCCTCTCCCTGTCTCCTACAACTAGGCTGGTGTGGTCAGAGAGAGGTCGTAAATTCCTGGAGGAGATTATCTCCTCATGGCCACAGTATAAAGACAGAGTGAATTTTCATAGAGAACAAAGGAATTTCTTCCACCTCACAGAACTGGAGAACCGAACGACATTTATGTTCTGGAGAAGGTATAAAAAAGATTGGTGAAGAACCCAGCTACAAACTGGTCCATTTGGTACTATTTTGTGAAACTCATGGGAGACAATACGGCCACATTACCATAACACTGTTTATATAATAGCCTCGGATATGTGGTTTACATCTAATTGTTGTACAAGATGAATGAGTGAGGATGATACTGTTTGTAAAATTGTGTAATGTGATTTTGGACTGTTTAATGAAGGAAACTCCAATTCCCTTTTGAGTTTAACTAAATCAGAGGACCGCCCATGAACCAGTTAGAACAGCTTACCTCGATAATGAGAGGGCCAAGGTTTGAGTAGATGGCTGAATCTTTTAACCATCCCACGTGGTTAAACTCTCAGACTATCGATACCGACCAAATAAGAAGTCTTTGATATTAATTACTAGTCTGCAGCTAGGAATTCGGTATCATTGAACGCGAAGACCGACAACCGCCGAAACATCTATCCATAACAACATGAATGAATGTTACTCTAAACTATCCATTCTAACCACGACAGAGAGGGCGGACACACTCTCTAACAGAAACAAACTTTTCAACAGAGATCCCGACGACACACTGAGCGTAAATATATATATTGATTGCAATTGTTCCCGAATGAGTGAGCGTTCATGTGCCAAGGAATAGCATTTCAATTGTTATAATTATCATCTCTGCAGTGACTTCTCAGCTGACCCCCACTCCCATTTTGTCTAACAAGCCGCCATGCCGGTTTAGCTCACCAGGGCACACTCCCCTATCATTTCTTGTAACCATATTTACATTGTTTGTTTGTGTGTGCACTTCTGGGATTGTTTAGTTGGTTAATAAATAAAATATTTAAGACAATTGATGTATGGATGACTCATAGAGAAGACTGGGTTCGTGCAGACAACCAACAATTTACGACGTTTGGAATGAGACTAACGTGTGGTAAAGAATAATTAATTAATCAGAAGACAATTGATCAGCTTTAATCAGATATGAAAATATCTGAAAAGTTATATTAGGAAAATTGCAGTGCAGTAGTCAAGCAAGCTTGTAATTGAAGCATGAATGAGTCTCTCTGTATCAGCCTGAGAGAGAAACGTCCGCACCTTGGCAATGTTCCTTAGGATGAAAAACCTATTTTGGTCAAATTCCTAATATGTGATTCGAAATTTAGTAAAGAATCTAAAATAACACCTAGTGTTTTAACCTTCGTGTTATACCTTTATTGCCTGTGAATTCAAATGTGTGGCTAAATACTCTCTCTGTGCTTTGGCTTCAACAATAAGTACCTCCTTGTCTTGATTTAGCTGAAGGAAGTTGTGAGCCATTCAGGTATTTCAAATCACTAATACAGTCAAAAATCTGCAAAGAGCTGAAGAATCTAGATTACCTTTCTTCAGAAGGGGTTTCACCATAGCAGTTTTTAGTGCAGTGGGGAAAGTGCTTGTGAACAAGGAGTAATTAAGAATAGCTTGCATTTCTTCAAATATGCAATTAAAAACCGTTTTGAATAAGGTGGTAGGAATAAGATCGAGAAGGCAGGTAGAAGGCTTAAGTTGTGATACCACTTTCCTGAGCATGTCTGTGTCAACCAGGGAAAATAAATCCCTAGTGCCTTTGCGTGATAGACTTGGGCACATGACATAACATTTCTCATCAGGTCTTGTGTGACTGATACCCAGGCTAATGTTGGTTATCTTATCTCTGAAATATGCCGCAAACTCATCACATTTACGTGGAGGAAAAGTCATATAGGTTTGCAGGGGTAGGATTTATCAGGCCATAAAAGGTTGAGAAGAGCATTCTGGAATTATTCTGATTCATAGTGATCAAGTTAGAAAAACAACATGAGGTTTGTCTCCTTGATTCCTTTCTTATTTCCTCCCATGCCTCCCCCAGTTCACCATCAATCATAGCTGCAACGTGTTCTGTCCAGAGTACCACCCAATGCCGTTAGAGTCCCATGGGGCTCTGGTCAAAAGTAGTGCACTATATAGGGAATAGGGTGCAATTTGGGTAATAGATACAGAATGGGAACATCCACTATTCAGTTGAAGTCGGAAGTCGGAAGTCTACATACACCTTAGCCAAATATATTTAAACTCAGTTTTTCAGAATTCCTGACATTTAATCGTAGTAAAAATTCCCTGTTTTAGGTCATTTAGGATCACCACCTTATTTTAAGAATGTGAAATTTCAGAATAATAGTAGAGAGAATTATTTATTTCAGCTTTTATTTCTGTCATCACATTCCTAATGGGTCAGGTCAGAAGTTTACATATACTCAATTGGTATTTGGTAGCATTGCTTTTAAATTGTTTAACGAGGGTCAAATGTTTTGAGTCCATTGTCCATTTGGAAGACCCATTTGCGACCAAGCTTTACCTATCTGACTGATGTCTTGAGATGTTGCTTCAATATATTTCATATATATTTTGTGAAGTGCATCAGTCCTTCCTGCAGCAAAGCACCCTCACAACATGATGCTGTCACCCCCGTGTTTCACGGTTGGGATGGTGTTCTTCAGGTTGCAAGCCCCCCCCACTTTTTCCTCCAAACACAACAATGGTCATTATGGCCAAACAGTTCAATTTTTTGTTTCATCAGACCAGAGGACATTTCTCCAAAAAGTAAAATCTTTGTCCCCATGTGTTTATACTTGCGTACTATTGTTTGTAGAGATGAACATGGTACCTTCAGGCATTTGGAAATTGTTATCAAGGATGAACCAACTTGTGGAGGTCTACAATTTTTTCTGAGGTCTTGGCTGATTTCTTTTGATTTTCCCATGATGGCAAGCAAAGAAACACTGAGTTTGAAGGTAGGCCTATATATCCACAGGTACACCTCCAATTGACTCAAATTATGTCAATTAGCCTATCAGAAGCTTCTAAAGCCATTACATAATTTTCTGGAATTGTCCAAGCTGTTTAAAGGCACAGTCAACTTGGTGTATGTAAACTTCTGACCCACTGGAATTGTGATTACAGCCTCTTTCAGTGAATGACTATATTCACTTCTTCGACATCCTATGCAGTGAATGACTGTTTCGACTCTTGAAATTCATTAGCGAAAATGATTTATTGTCAGTGGAGGGCCATGTAACAAAATTGAAATTGGAGGAGAAGAGGGGGAGGAGGAGGTAATTGAAGATGGCAAATGTTACCTTGCATCTGTTCATTCTGTTTTACCTCACATTGACATTAACATAGATCAAGTCAAACTTTGTTTGTCACATACGCCAAATACAACAAGTGTAGACCTTACCATGAAATGCTTACTCACAAGCCCTTAACCAACAGTGCAGTTCAAGAAGAGTTAAGAAAATATTTAACAAACAAACTAAAGTAAAAAAGAATAAAAGGTAATAACAACAATAACATAACAATAACATAACAATAACGAGGCTATATAGAGGGGGTACTGGTACCGAGTCAGTGTGTGGGGTGTACAGGTCAGAGGTCATTTGTACATGTAGGTAGGGGTGAAACTTTTGACCGGTAGTGTATGTGGAGGAGTAGGACAGGGTATATGCGATCAGAGTGAAGTGAAACTTTTGACCGGTAGTGTATGTGGAGGAGTAGGACAGGGTATATGTGATCAGAGTGAAGTGAATAAGGTGAAAGTGTGGAAAGTGTCCATCAAGGCTGAAACATGGGTTTGCGCTGTCACAGAAACACCCAGAAGAAAATGTATGATCAGGTCCACAACTGACAGACACACTAAACAGTCTGTAAAATAACAACATGTCAAATTCCTAGAATAACATATAGTAATGATAGAAATAATCACTAATATTTGACAGGCAAAATAAGTATGAAGTAAAAATAATAATACAATATGCCAAATGCCTAGAATATTTTTTCATGATAGGAGGTGTTGGTTGACAAAGTGCATCCAGTCTGCAGTATATTACAGAAGGAAGGCAGGGACAGAATAATGAAAACAATCTGCTCAGGAATATACAAACTGTTGTTCCAAATGAGAGAGAATGAACCCATAACCTACTATCCCAACAAGCAGTGCAGACACACACACACACACACACACACACACACACACACACACACACACACACACACACACACACACACACACACACACACACACACACACACACACACACACACACACACACACACACACACACACACACACACACACACACACACACACACACACACACACACACACACACACACACACACACACACACACACACACACCTGTCCTCTGAGCCATAATGACTCAGAAATGGGGCCAGGCCATGGAAGTACTGCTTGATTTGACAATATTTGATTAGAACAGACAATTACAGGGGGAGATAAACACATGATTTACATACTGAGAGAGGGAAGGGGGAGAAGGGAAAGGAGGGAGGGAAGGGAAAAGAGGGAGGGAAAGAGGGATGAAGGGAGGGAAAGGAGAGAGGGATGGAGGAGGGGAGTTAGGGAGAGACAAGTTTGTAAGTCGCTCTGGATAAGAGCGTCTGCTAAATGACTTAAATGTAAATGTAAGAAAGGAGTGAAGGAAGGAAGGAAGGAAGGAAGGAAGGAAGGAAGGAAGGAAGGAAGGAAGGAAGGAAGGAAGGAGGAAGGAAGGAGGGAAGGGAGGGAGGGAGGGAGGGAGGGAGGGAGGGAGGGAGGGAGGGAGGGAGGGAGGGAGGGAGGGAGGGAGGGAGGGAGGGAGGGAGGGAGGGAGGGATAATGCTTGTACACAGACACACACAATCTTCTGGTTACATTTCCCTGTTATCACACCGTCTGCTATAAACATACATTTAAATTGAAGCCAATTAAAAGAGGACGCTGCCTGGGATTCTGCTGAACAAACTCCGTCCATAAAATGAACCGCGCCGCAACCTCTCTTTTACACACTGTTCTGGTCGTGGAGGTATCAGAGGAAGTCACAGAACAAACACTCAAGAGCGACAGACAGAAAGACATTCAATGTGGACAGGAGTTTGCAGTGCTGTCCCAACATAGTATAGAGGTCAATCCAAAAATAAAAGTTACATCTGTGAACATCTGGATGAAAACCAAATTAAGGGAGACATAGATATTATTAAAAAACAACTGTTGATGCAATATGAAAAAAGAATGGGTGGTGGAGATTAACCATAAACCAAATTTAGAACCTTTTGCTTAATTAAGGGAGAGTTCTCAAGAAATCTCTATGTACACAGGTAAGATCAGAGATATTGCCTCTGTGTATTGAAACAGGTAAGATCAGGGATATTGCCTCTGCGTATTGAAACAGGTAAGATCAGGGATTTTGCCTCTGCATATTGAAACAGGTAAGATCAGGGATTTTGCCTCTGCATATTGAAACAGGTAAGATCAGGGATATTGCCTCTGCGTTTTGAAACAGGTAAGATCAGGGAAATTGCCTCTGCGTATTGAAACAGTAAGATCAGGGATATTGCCTCTGCGTATTGAAACAGGTAAGATCAGGGATATTGCCTCAGCGTATTGAAACAGGTAAGATCAGGGATTTTGCCTCTGCATATTGAAACAGGTAAGATCAGGGATTTTGCCTCTGCATATTGAAACAGGTAAGATCAGGGATATTGCCTCTGCGTTTTGAAACAGGTGAGATCAGGGATTTTGCCTCTGCGTATTTAAAGAGGTAAGATCAGGGATTTTGCCTCTGTGTATTGAAACAGGAAAGATCAGTGATATTGTATCTGTGTATTGAAACAGGTAAGATCAGGGATATTGTCTCTGCGTATTGAAACAGGTAAGATCAGGGATATTGTCTCTGTGTATTGAAACAGGTAAGATCAGGGATATTGCCTCAGCGTATTGAAACAGGTAAGATCAGGGATTTTGTGGTGAAATGGAAGAGGAAAGACTATTCCAATATTGTGACCTTGAAGAAATAGAGAATGAAACTCATTTTATCCTCTATAGCCCATTCTACAACAATATACGGAAATGGAGGAAAACTCGCCTCCCTGCGGACCTGGCATCCTTTCACTCCCTCCTCTCTACATTTTCCTCCTCTGTCTCTGCTGCTAAAGCCACTTTCTACCACGCTAAATTCCAAGCATCTGCCTCTAACCCTAGGGAGCTCTTTGCCACCTTCTCCTCCCTCCTGAATCCCCCCCCTCAAATTTGAAACCTCCCTCTCTGCAGATGACTTCGTCAACCATTTTGAAAAGAAGGTTGACGACATCCGATCCTCGTTTGCTAAGTCAAACGACACCGCTGGTTCTGCTCACACTGCCCTACCCTGTGCTCTGACCTCTTTCTCCCCTCTCTCTCCAGATTAAATCTCGCGTCTTGTGACGGCCGGCCGCCCAACAACCTGCCCGCTTGACCCTATCCCCTCCACTCTTCTCCAGACCATTTCCGGAGACCTTCTCCCTTACCTCACCTCGCTCATCAACTCATCCCTGACCGCTGGCTACGTCCCTTCCGTCTTCAAGAGAGCGAGAGTTGCACCCCTTCTGAACAAACCTACACTCGATCCCTCCGATGTCAACAATTACAGACCAGTATCCCTTCTTTCTTTTCTCTCCAAAACTCTTGAACGTGCCGTCCTTGGCCAGCTCTCCTGCTATCTCTCTCTGAATGACCTTCTTGATCCAAATCAGTCAGGTTTCAAGACTAGTCATTCAACTGAGACTGCTCTCCTCTGTATCACGGAGGCGCTCCGCACTGCTAAAGCTAACTCTCTCTCCTCTGCTCTCATCCTTCTAGATCTATCGGCTGCCTTCGATACTGTGAACCATCAGATCCTCCTCTCCACCCTCTCCGAGTTGGGCATCTCCGGCGCGGCCCACGCTTGGATTGCGTCCTACCTGACAGGTCGCTCCTACCAGGTGGCGTGGCGAGAATCTGTCTCCTCACCACGCGCTCTCACCACTGGTGTCCCCCAGGGCTCTGTTCTAGGCCCTCTCCTATTCTCGCTATACACCAAGTCACTTGGCTCTGTCATAACCTCACATGGTCTCTCCTATCATTGCTATTGCTATGCAGACGACACACAACTAATCTTCTCTTCCCCCTTCTGATGACCAGGTGGCGAATCGCATCTCTGCATGTCTGGCAGACATATCAGTGTGGATGACGGATCACCACCTCAAGCTGAACCTCGGCAAGACGGAGCTGCTCTTCCTCCCGGGGAAGGACTGCCCGTTCCATGATCTCGCCATCACGGTTGACAACTCCATTGTGTCCTCCTCCCAGAGCGCTAAGAACCTTGGCGTGATCCTGGACGACACCCTGTCGTTCTCAACCAACATCAAGGCGGTGGCCCGTTCCTGTAGGTTCATGCTCTACAACATCCGCAGAGTACGACCCTGCCTCACACAGGAAGCGGCGCAGGTCCTAATCCAGGCACTTGTCATCTCCCGTCTGGATTACTGCAACTCGCTGTTGGCTGGGCTCCCTGCCTGTGCCATTAAACCCTTCAACTCATCCAGAACGCCGCAGCCCGTCTGGTGTTCAACCTTCCCAAGTTCTCTCACGTCACCCCGCTCCTCCGTTCTCTCCACTGGCTTCCAGTTGAAGCTCGCATCCGCTACAAGACCATGGTGCTTGCCTACGGAGCTGTGAGGGGAACGGCACCTCAGTACCTCCAGGCTCTGATCAGGCCCTACACCCAAACAAGGGCACTGCGTTCATCCACCTCTGGCCTGCTCGCCTCCCTACCACTGAGGAAGTACAGCTCCCGCTCAGCCCAGTCAAAACTGTTCGCTGCTCTGGCCCCCCCAATGGTGGAACAAACTCCCTCACGACGCCAGGACAGCGGAGTCAATCACCACCTTCCGGAGACACCTGGAAACCCCACCTCTTCAAGGACTACCTAGGATAGGATAAGTATCCCTCTCACCCCCCCCCCTTTAAGATTTAGATGCACTATTGTAAAGTGACTGTTCCACTGGATGTCATAAGGTGAATGCACCAATTTGTAAGTCGCTCTGGATAAGAGCGTCTGCTAAATGACTTAAATGTAAATGTAAATGTAAATATACAGTGCCTTGCGAAAGTATTCGGCCCCCTTGAACTTTGCGACCTTTTGCCACATTTCAGGCTTCAAACATAAAGATATAAAACTGTATTTTTTTGTGAAGAATCAACAACAAGTGGGACACAATCATGAAGTGGAACGACATTTATTGGATATTTCAAACTTTTTTAACAAATCAAAAACTGACAAATTGGGCGTGCAAAATTATTCAGCCCCCTTAAGTTAATACTTTGTAGCGCCACCTTTTGCTGCGATTACAGCTGTCAGTCGCTTGGGGTATGTCTCTATCAGTTTTGCACATCGAGAGACTGAAATTTTTTCCCATTCCTCCTTGCAAAACAGCTCGAGCTCAGTGAGGTTGGATGGAGAGCATTTGTGAACAGCAGTTTTCAGTTCTTTCCACAGATTCTCGATTGGATTCAGGTCAGGAACTTTGACTTGGCCATTCTAACACCTGGATATGTTTATTTTTGAACCATTCCATTGTAGATTTTGCTTTATGTTTTGGATCATTGTCTTGTTGGAAGACAAATCTCCGTCCCAGTCTCAGGTCTTTTGCAGACTTCATCAGGTTTTCTTCCAGAATGGTCCTGTATTTGCCTCCATCCATCTTCCCATCAATTTTAACCATCTTCCCTGTCCCTGCTGAACTACCAGCAAACCATTGCTAGCGGTCTTCAGCTAACCGGTTGTCAGCTAACCTTTAGCGCGGAAAGCTCTCGCCAGTTCGAACAACGCGACTCTAACCAGAGCATAACGGACCTATTATTTTTTTATCCCCGGATTCCCACCGCAAACGGAACATTTTCAGCTGAATCTTCACAACTAGCTATCTAGCTAACCGCAACCCCGGATGATTACTCCTGGCTAGCGTTTCCACCCACTTAGCTTGAAGCTAGCCCGGCCAGAGCTCCTGTGCTACCACCGAAGCATAATCCTGGGCTACAATATCCGGACCCACGACCGGTCTATCGATGTCACCGCATGAAGAGGAATAAACAGACTCACCCCGTCGCGACGTCCCCCAAAGGCTAACTTTCTAGCCCTTGCTATCTCCTTGCTTGCTAATTTGGCCTGCTAACTGCTAGCTTGTTTAGCCCCGGTCCCCTAACTGCTACCTTGTTTAGCCCCGGTCCGCTAACTGCTACCTTGTTTAGCCCCGGCCTACTAACTGTTAGCTTGTTAGCACAGGCCTGCTAACCGTCTGAATCGCCGCGTCCCAAACACTCACTGGACCCATATTTACATTCTATCTCTTTTCGATTTTTAATTTGTTTATACCTTCCGGTAACCTGCCTCACCCAATGTGATACGGAATCGCTATTATTTTTAATTTTTAGAACACACTCAAGAACCTCCAGAAGCTAACCAGCTAACTAGCTACAAGCTATTTAGTCATTGTTAGCCACTGCTAGCGGCTTTTACCTTTTACCTTCTGCACAGCCAGACAGTTTTTTTAACCTGGATAACACTCGCCAGTCCAGCTTCCCTGCCCCATCCACCGCTGCCCCCTGGACACTGATCACTTGGCTACATAGCTGATGCATGCTGGACTGTCCATTAATAATATAATAATAATAATAATATAATAATATATGCCATTTAGCAGACGCTTTTATCCAAAGCGACTTACAGTCATGTGTGCATACATTCTACGTATGGGTGGTCCCGGGGATCGTAATCACGGTACTCCATTCTGCTTGTTTATGTTTTATCTGTCGGCCCCAGCCGCACTCAGGCTCTGTGTGTAGTTAATCCGACCCTCCCTGCCTAGTCAATGCCACTTTACCTGCTGTTGTTGTGCTAACTGATTAGCTGTTGTTGTCTCACCTACTGTTTTAGCTACTGTTTTAGCTAGCTCTCCCAATTCAACACCTGTGATTACTGTATGCCTCGCTGTATGTCTCTCTCAAATGTCAATATGCCTTGTAAACTGTTGTTCAGGTTAGTTCTCATTGTTTTAGTTTACAATGGAGCCCCGAGTTCCACTCTTCATACCCCTGATACCTCCTTTGTCCCACCTCCCACACATGCGGTGACTTCACCCATTACAACCAGCATGTCCAGAGATACAACCTCTCTCATCATCACCCAGTGCCTGGGCTTACCTCCGCTGTACCCGCACCCCACCATACCCCTGTCTGCGCATTATGCCCTGAATATATTCTACCATGCCCAGAAATCTGCTCCTTTTATTCTCTGTCCCCAACGCTCTAGGCGACCAGTTTTGATAGCCTTTAGCCGCACCCTCATACTACTCCTCCTCTGTTCCATGGGTGATGTGGAGGTAAACCCAGGCCCTGCATGTCCCCAGGCACCCTCATTTGTTGACTTCTGTGATCGAAAAAGCCTTGGTTTCATGCATGACAACATCAGAAGCCTCCTCCCTAAGTTTGTTTTACTCACTGCTTTATCACACTCTGCTAACCCTGATGTCCTTGCCGTGTCTGAATCCTGGCTCAGGAAGGCCACCAAAAATTCTCAGATTTCCATACCCAACTATAACATCTTCCATCAAGATAGAACTGCCAAAGGGGGAGGAGTTGCAGTCTACTGCAGAGATAGCCTGCAAAGTAATGTCATACTTTCCAGGTCCATACCCAAACAGTTCAAACTACTAATTTTGAAAATTACTCTCTCCAGAAATAAGTCTCTCACTGTTGCCGCCTGCTACCGACCCCCCTCAGCTCCCAGCTGTGCCCTGGACACCATTTGTGAATTGATCGCCCCCCATCTAGCTTCAGAGTTTGTTCTGTTAGGTGACCTAAACTGGGATATGCTTAACACCCCGGCAGTCCTACAATCTAAGCTAGATGCCCTCAATCTCACACAAATCATCAAGGAACCCACCAGGTACAACCCTAAATCTGTAAACAAGGGCACCCTCATAGACGTCATCCTGACCAACTGGCCCTCCAAATACACGTCCGCTGTCTTCAACCAGGATCTCAGCGATCACTGCCTCATTGCCTGTATCCGCTACGGAGCCACAGTCAAACGACCACCCCTCATCACTGTCAAACGCTCCCTACAACACTTCTGTGAGCAGGCCTTTCTAATCGACCTGGCCCGGGTATCCTGGAAGGACATTGACCTCATACCGTCAGTTGAGGATGCCTGGTCATTCTTTAAAAGTAACTTCCTCACCATTTTAGATAAGCATACTCCGTTCAAAAAATGCAGAACTAAGAACAGATATAGCCCTTGGTTCACTACAGACCTGACTGCCCTCAACCAGCACAAAAAGTCCTGTGGCGGACTGCAATAGCATCAAATAGTCCCCACGATATGCAACTGTTCAGGGAAGTCAGGAACCAATACACGCAGTCAGTCAGGAAAGCTAAGGCCAGCTTCTTCAGGCAGAAGTTTGCATCCTGTAGCTCCAACTTCAAAAAGTTCTGGGACACAGTGAAGTCCATGGAGAACAAGAGCACCTCTTCCCATCTGCCCACTGCACTGAGGCTAGGTTACACGGTCACCACCGATAAATCCATGATAATTGAAAACTTCAACAAGCATTTCTCAATGGCTGGCCATGCCTTCCGCCTGGCTACTCCAACCTCGGCCAACAGCTCCGCCCCCCCCCCCCCCGCAGTTACTCGACCAAGCCTCTCCAGGTTCTCCTTTACCCAAATCCAGATAGCAGATGTTCTGAAAGAGCTGCAAAACCTGGACCCGTACAAATCAGCTGGGCTTGACAATCTGAACCCTCTATTTCTGAAACTATCCGCCGCCATTGTCGCAACCCATATTACCAGCCTGTTCAACCTCTCTTTCATATCGTCTGAGATCCCTAAGGATTGGAAAGCTGCCGCAGTCATCACCCTGTTCAAAGGGGTAGACACCCTGGACCCAAACTGTTACAGACCTATATCCATCCTGCCCTGCCTATCTAAGGTCTTTGAAAGCCAAGTCAATGAACAGGTCACTGACCATCTCGAATCCCACCGTACCTTCTCCGCTGTGCAATCTGGTTTCCGAGCCGGTCACGGGTGCACCTCAGCCACGCTCAAGGTACTAAACGATATCATAACCGCCATAGATAAAAGACAGTACTGTGCAGCCGTCTTCATCGACCTTGCCAAGGGATCGACTCTGTCAATCACCATATTCTTATCGACAGACTCAGTAGCCTCGGTTTTTCAGATGACTGCCTTGCCTGGTTCACCAATGACTTTGCAGACAGAGTTCAGTGTGTCAAATCGGAGGGCATGCTGTCCGGTCCTCTGGCAGTCTCTATGGGGGTGCCACAGGATTCAATCCTCGGGCCGACTCTTTTCTCTGTATATATCAATGATGTTGCTCTTGCTGCGGGCGATTCCATGATCCACCTCTACGCAGACGACACCATTCTGTATACTTCCGGCCCGTCCTTGGACACTGTGCTATCTAACCTCCAAACGAGCCTCAATGCCATACAACACTCCTTCCATGGCCTCCAACTGCTCTTAAACGCTAGTAAAATCAAATGCATGCTTTTCAACCGTTCGCTGCCTGCACCCGCACGCCTGACCAGCATCACCACCCTGGATGGTTCCGACCTTGAATATGTGGACACCTATAAGTACCTAGGTGTCTGGCTAGACTGCAAACTCTCCTTCCAGACCCATATCAAACATCTCCAATCGAAAATCAAATCAAGAGTCGGCTTTCTATTCCGCAACAAAGCCTCCTTCACTCACGCTGCCAAGCTTACCCTAGTAAAACTGACTATCCTACCGATCCTCGACTTCGGCGATGTCATCTACAAAATCGCTTCCAACACTCTACTCAGCAAACTAGATGCAGTTTATCACAGTGCCATCCGTTTTGTCACTAAAGCACCTTATACTACCCACCACTGCGACTTGTATGCTCTAGTCGGCTGGCCCTCGCTACATATTTGTCGCCAGACCCACTGGCTCTAGGTCATCTACAAGGCCATGCTAGGTAAAGCTCCGCCTTATCTCAGTTCACTGGTCACGATGGCAACACCCATCCGTAGCACGCGCTCCAGCAGGTGTATCTCACTGATCATCCCTAAAGCCAACACCTCATTCGGCCGCCTTTCGTTCCAGTACGTTCCAGAATTGCAAAAATCGCTGAAGTTGGAGACTTTTATCTTCCTCTCCAACTTCAAACATCAGCTATCTGAGCAGCTAACCGATCGCTGCAGCTGTACATAATCTATTGGTAAATAGCCCACCCATTTTCACCTACCTCACCCCCACAGTTTTTATTTATTTACTTTTCTGCTCTTTTGCACACCAATATCTCTACCTGTACATGATCATCTGATCATTTATCACTCCAGTGTTAATCTGCAATATTGTAATTATTCCCCTACCTCCTCATGCCTTTTGCACACATTGTATATAGACTCCCCTTTTTTTCTACTGTGTTATTGACTTGTTAATTGTTTACTCCATGTGTAACTCTGTGTTGTCTGTTCACACTGCTATGCTTTATCTTGGCCAGGTCGCAGTTGCAAATGAGAACTTGTTCTCAACTAGTAATAAAATAAAATATGTTCGTCAAAAGAGAGATCCTTCACAGTTTTAAAAAGAGAGGTCCTTCACAGTTTTATTTGAGACGACTGTACAAACATTAAGATTAATTGTCAGATTCAACAAAAGATCTCTTTGTTTCTTGGGACCTAGAACAAGCGTCTCTGTTTTGTCCGAGTTTAAAAGTAGAACGTTTGCAGCCATCCACTTCCTTATGTCTGAAACACATGCTTCTAGTGAGGGCAATTTTGGGGCTTCACAATGTTTCATTGATATGTACAGCTGTGTGTCATCCGCATAACAGTGAAAGATAACATTATGTTTTCGAATGACATCCCCAAGAGGTAAAATATATAGTGAAAACAATAGTGGTCCTAAAATGGAACCTTGAGGAAAACCGAAATTTACAGTTGATTTGTCAGAGGACAAACCATTCACAGAAACAAACTGATATCTTTCCGACAGATAAGATCTAAACCAGGCCAGAATTTGTACGTGTAGACCAATTTGGGTTTCCAATCCTTCCAAAAGATTGTGGTGATCGATGGTATCAAAAGCAGCACTAAGGTCTGGGAGCACGAGGACAGATGCAAAGCCTCGGTCTGATGCCATTAAAAGGTCATTTACCACCTTCACAAGTGCAGTCTCAGTGCTATGTTAAGTGTGCTTTGAATTCTAAACAAATCACTGACAGTTTCACCAGTGAAGCACACCTACACCATCACACCTCCTCCTCCATGTGTAACAGGGTTGGTTATTTTTCCACTTGCCTCTAAAGAAATGTGTATTTAATGTTCAAGCATTCTTATTGGTTAGTTCAACTCTGATGACAATAAGGTGTGTTGTGATTGGCACCGCTTGCAGATTGCGAACGTCAGGTCTTCCCAGTATGAAAATGTGATGCAAGGGGTAGGTCACGTTCTGAATACTGTTTTCTATTTTACAATGTGTACAAGTTTGCTGTACGTTACTGATTTATACATGTGTGGGTATATGGTACCTGTTAGGGATTGAGGGGCTTTCTGGGATGTGCTTTAGCATATGATTGCTGTAAATAAGTGTGTTAGCGAGCATACACCGATGAAATGGTCACATAAACCACTGCTAACACAGTTGTCTTCATGCTACAGATTTTGCCATCGACAGCCATCAATACCGTTCAGCCCTGCACAACTAACCTGCTGTTTCCCATTTAACAACAGGTTTTTACACGTTATATTTTATACGTTAGAGAGATGTATTGTATTCATGAGTCATTGTTCAATTGAGGTGATGAGGGTGACTCATTACAAAGTTGGCATAGTTAGTTTCATGCAGATCTGGGTTACAATCACAGGAGGCTTATTAGGGGAGGATGGCTCATAATAATGTCTTGAACGAAGAGAATGGAATTGCAAACACGTTTGATCTATTTTATACCATTCCACTCAAGTCATTACCATGAGAAGGTCCTCCCCAATTAAGGTGCTACTAACCTACTGTGATTCAAACACTATTTGAAATCTTTAAAATACTTTGATGATTTGGTTTAGAAATTACAGGTTGGTCGGGTTTGCTCTTTTAGAGCTTTTCTATTGGTTTCATTGCAACAGGCAAGCTCAATTAAGCACACCTAAAGTATTTCAAAGTATTTCAAATAGGTATTTGAACCCAGGTCTGGTTTTATGCACTGTATGCACTGTACTCCAGGGACAAGGGAGCTGCTATCCATGCATTCAGGCTTTGGTTGGATCTAATTAGGTGTAATTATCAAAGAGAAATATACATTCAGAACGCTATGAGCCCCTTCTGGCAGAAATGTTAATTGTGAGAATTATTTTGGTCTGAAGTTGAGTCCCAAATCGCACCCAATTCTCAAATCAAATCAATCATATCAAATCAAATCTTATTTGTCGCATGTGCCAAATATATTCATGTATATTCATGCTTGCTTACAAGCTCTTCCTAACGATGCAGAGATAAAAGATTATAATAAAAAAGAAAAGATAGTAAAATAAAATACACAAGAATAAGGAGACTCGTTTTGTCTCCTAGAGATGAACGTACTTTGGTACGAAAAGTGCAAATCAATCCCAGAACAGCAGCAAATGACCTTGTGAAGATACTGGAGGAAACAGGTACAAAAGTATCTATATCTACAGTAAAACAAGTCCTATATCGACATAACCTGAAAGGCCGCTTAGCAAGGAAGAAGCCACTGCTCCAAAACCACCATAAAAAATCCAGACTACAGTTTGCAACTGCACATGGGGACAAAGATTGTACTTTTTGGAGAAATGTCCTCTGGTCTGATGAAACAAAAATAAGTTCAAATTCCACAAGAAACGGTATGGGCGATCATCCCTCCCAGGTATAGGGGTTTACAGAAAAACGTAAATACATTCCATTCCACTCAATGTTATGCATGCATAGCAGAGCTTCAATTATCATGCAATCAGTAAGAGCTTCTAAAATCATGTAATACATAATCAAGCTAAACACACATGCTCTATGGAGCGGCCAAATAAACTAAATCAGAGTGAAACCAGACTTAGTAGGAAGGTTTGGAGATCACCATCGCTCAACAGCAGAGGTAGGGAGCATTGTAACAAAGAAACTATAAATAGTGAGAAATTGAGAAAGACCTAGAACCTAAAAATAGGGAGAGAACGAGCCACAGTGCTTCAATTATTTTTCAGGAGGGAGAGAAGAACAGAAAGAGAGTGGGAGAGACAAAGGAGAGAAGAAAGTGGGAAGTTATGCCTACCAAGAGAAAGCAAATTACTGCATTTTCTGTAATGACCTTTGACCCCCAAATAGCAGTGGTTCAAAGCTTGCGACCCCTACACACGTATATGGGAACACTGAAATGGACCACCCACACAGACAATGTGGTGAAGAAAGCGCAACAGAGCCTCTTCAACCTCAGAAGGCTAAAGAAATTTGGCTTGTCACCTTAAACCCTCACAAAATGTTACATGCACAATTGAAAGCATCCTGTCGGTGCTGTATCCCCGCCTGGTACGGCAACTGCATTGCCCGCAACCACAAGGCTCTCCAGAGGGTGGTGCTGTCTGCCCAAAGCATTACCGGGGGCAAACTACCCACCCTCCAGGACACCTACAGCACCCGATGTCACAGGAAGACCAAAAACATCAAGAACATCAACCACCTGAGTCACTGCCTGTTCACCCCGCTATCATCCAGAAGGTGAGGTCAGTAAAGGTACATCAAAGCTGGGGCCGAGAGACTGAAAAACAGGTTCTATCTCAAGGTCATCAGACTGTTAAACAGACATCACTAGCACATTAGAGGCTGCTGCCTAGAGGCATTGCCTAGAAATCACTGGCCACTAAGGAATGGAACACTAGTCACTTTAAAAATCAAATCAAAGTTTATTTGTCACGTGTGCCGAATACAACAGGTGTAGTAGACCTTACAGTGAAATGCTTACTTACAGGCTCTAACCAATACTGCGAAGAAAAAAGTTGTGTGTGTGTGTGTGTGTAGGTAAGTAAAGAAATAAAACAACAGTAAAAAGACATCTGAAAATAAGAGTAGCAAGGCTATATACAGACACCGGTTAGTCAGGCTTATTTAGGTAGTATGTACATGTAGGTATGGTTAAAGTGACTATGCATATATGATGAACAGAGAGTAGCAGTAGCGTAAAAAGAGGGGTTGGCGGGTGTTGGGACACAATGCAGATTGTGCCCTCTTCACAACTGTCTTGGTGTGTTTGGACCATTGTAGTTTGTTGGTGATGTGGACACCAAGGAATTTGAAGCTCTCAACCTGCTCCACTACAGCCCCGTATTCCAACACATTCTCATCTCCTGTACACAACTGGGACAAGAACTGTTCTTTAAGGACTTTCATTGGTCCTCTCACTGTGTGACCAAACACTAGTTCAGCCGGGCTGAAACCTAGGGACTCCTGCACAGTTTCACGAGCAGCAAACAAAACTAGAGGAACTCCCTCATCCCAATCTTTCTCAGATTCCAAACAATATTTACGTAGCATAGACTTCAGTGTCTAATGCCATCTTCAAGCGCACCCTGAGACTCTGGGTGATATGCGCTTGCCACACGGTGCGTAATTGACAAGGATTTTAACACCTGCTTGAAGAGCTTGGATAGGAAATTGGTACCTTGTTCACTTTGTACCACTTTCGGTAACCCGAATGTCGTGAATAATTTAATTAAAGCTTTACTCACTATCGGAGCTGTAATCCTTCTCAGAGGAATGGCCTCGGGGTATCTTGCAGCCATACACATAATCGTTAACAAAAACTGGTTACCCGATTTTGTCTTCGGTAACGGTCCAACGCAATCAACCACCACATGTTTGAATGGTTCACCTATGACAGGTATTGGACAAAGAGGAGCGGGAGGAATAACCTGATTTGGTTTTCCTGTTATCTGACAGGTGTGGCATGTCCGACAGAACTGAGCCACATCTTTTTTTAAACCCGGCCAAAAGAAATGTTGAAGGATCCGATCATAAGTCTTTGTGATTTCTAAATGACCAGACCACTGGTGATCATTAGCAAGGGATAACACATTTTGTCGAAAGGCTGCAGGAATCACTATTTGGTAAACAGCATTCCAATCTCCACACGCGTCAACATGGGTTTTCCATTTATGCATGATGAGATTACCATCAATGAAGTAAGCCACGTTCTTCTTCTTTACATCTTCCAATGAGACAACACTAGAAAAACATTTAGCAAGTTTGCGATCAACCTTTTGGTTAGCAATCAGCTGCTCACGAGTGACTGGTAACTGTATTGCATCAGCAATACGTTCAACATTCTTCAATTCTTTCCGGGGTTGTTTGTCAGAGGTGATCAACTTCCCAGAGGTATCACACAATCCATCCTCTGGATCAACCTCTTTGAACAGAACAGTGTTCGACAAATCTATCTCGTCACCCTCTTGTCGTGCCTGAGCACGAGTGACAGCACAAACGGGGAACACAGGTGGATTACACTGTGCCAGCTCATTAGAGAGAGAGTGGTCACGTTTATCCAATACTTCCAATACGGGTACTACCTTTCCTCCGGCAATATCATTACCCATTATAAAGGTCACACCTTTCACTGGCAACATCGGACGTACTCCCACTCTGAATATTCCACTGATTAACTCAGAGTGTACTTTCACAAAGTGCAATGGCACTGGGACAAAACCCATTTCAATACCCTGCACTAACACACTGGAACCACAGTATGTATCGTCAGATAAGGGCAACACATCAGACAATATCAACGACTGCGCCGCACCAGTATCTCTAAGGATTTTAACCGGACGCTGAGACGCGTCGTCATTCGTTAGGGACACAAACCCCTCGAAAATGAACGGTTCATAACTGCGGTCGGGGACTGGGTCTTTCAAACTACAGTTACCCTGAGGCACCTGTTTAGTTTCAGACCTCACAACCGTACGAATTAGACCAACACCTGTTGGTGGCTTGGCACGAAGAGGCATCCCTTGTTTGCGTTTTAGCAGGAAGCAATCATTCATCATATGTCCCACTTTATGACAATAGAAACAGGGACGCTCATTCTTCTGGCTTGCTTAATATACTCCTGGCCGACTAGGGCTAAAAGTAGGCAACTCAGTGGTTCTACTCTCAGTATGAGCCGAAAACACACTCTTGTGCATCAACACAAACTTGTCTGCCAACACAGACGCTTCTGACAGGGAGGATACTTTCTGTTCGTTTAGGTAAACTACAATGCGTTTGGGTAAGCCATTTTTTAACTCTTCCAACAAGATTAACTCCCGGAGAGAGTTGAAATCAGTTACCTTACTAGCAGCATGCCATTTATCAAACAGATTTCCCTTGTCTCTAGCAAATTCCACATAAGTCTTACTAGAAGACTTTCTATGAGACCTAAATCTCTGTCACTATGCCTCAGGCACAAGCTCATAGGCGCGAATAATAGTAGCTTTGAGCACTTCATAATTCAAACTGTCCTCCAGAGGTAGCGCTGACAAAATCTCTTGGGCTTTACCAGTTAATTTACACTGAAGCAATAGGCACCATATGTCTTCAGGCCATTTTAATGCAACAGCTATAAGTTCAAATACACAAAAATAGGAGTCAACCTCCGACTCTCTGAACAAAGGTACTAAGGCAATCTGCCTACTAATGTCAAACGTGTTTGAGGACACAGCTGGTGAGGACGGCTCACTAACAGGCACAGTAGGAACGAAGGCTAGCCTTGCTGTCTCTGCCTCCAGTTCCATCTGGCGCATTTTAAACTCCAACTGCCTTTGTTCTCTGTCTGCCTCAATTTTACACATCTCCAACTGCCGCTGTTCTTTTTCTGCCTCAATTTTACACATCTCCAAATGCCGTTGTTCTCTTTCTGCCTCAATTTTACACATCTCCAACTGGAGAGTCTCTCGCCTACTTTGGAACTGTGTCAAACGGACATCCCTCCTGGCATCACCGTTTGACAGTGGGGAGAGTGGATCAAAACAGCTGATGCTCTCATGCTCTCATGCATGCCTCAGTGTTGCTTGCCTCAAAGTGAGCGTAGAAGTGATTTAGCTCGTCTGGTAGGTTCGTGTCACTGGGCAGCTCGCGGCTGTGCTTCCCTTTGTAGTCTGTAATAGTTTGCTGTGGCGGAAATCTGATCTGGCGGCAGAGTAGCCTAGTGGTTAGAGCGTTGGACTAAAAACCGAAAGGTTGCAATTTCAAACCCACAAGCTGACAAGGTACAAATCTGTCGTTCTACCCCTGAACAGGCAGTTAACCCACTGTTCCTAGGCCGTCATTGAAAATAAGAATTTCTTGCCTTAGAAAAAATAAAAATCTGACAAGCGTCGGAACCGGTGTAGTACGATTCAATCTTAGCCCTGTATTGACGCTTTTCCTGTTTGATGGTTTGTCGCAGGGCATAGCGGGATATCTTCTACCAAATCTCTATCAACATGTTAAATGTGCAACCAGAGGGGGAAAAAAGGTGCGGGACTCTAACCAGCATCTTCACAGGGTCCTTTGCTGTTGTTCTGGAATCGATTTGCACTTTTTGCACCAAAGTACGTTCATCTCTAGGAGACAGAACGCATCTCCTTCCTGAGCGGTATGACGACAGCGTTGGAAATTGCTCCCAAGGATGAACCAGACTTGTTGAGGTCTAGGATCATTTCAGTGTAGGAAAGGATGAAACAGCACCTGTGCCACCAATAAGTACAGATAGTAACGTTAGTATAAATCCCCTCACACGGTCCCCGCAGCCGGACAACTTTCTCATGGTTTCTCGAGGGAAATGCTGTAGGAATTCTCAACCGGTGTAGCTCAATTCAGCCGACAGAAACTTTCAACCGGTTTTCCCCATTAAGCAGCTAGTTGGAGTCTGAGGCCGAGCCTTCTCTTGCCTCTACTCCTCCCGTTACGGGGTCTGAGATGCCGAAGCTTCCCACCATAGCTCTGACAAATTGAAAACCCTGGTCATTGGCGACTCCATTACCCGCAGTATTAGACTTAAAACGAATCATCCAGCATTCATATACTGTTTACCAGGGGGCAGGGCTACCGACGTTAAGGCTAATCTGAATATGGTGCTGGCTAAAGCTAAAACTGGCGAGTGGAGAGAGTTTTGAGATATTGTCATCCACGTCGGCAGCAACGATGTTAGGATGAAACAGTCAGAGGTCACCAAGTGCAACATAGCTTCAGCGTGTAAATCAGCTAAAAAGAAGTGTCGGCATGGAGTTATTGTCTCTGGCCCCCTCCCAGTTAGGGGGAGTGATGAGATCTACAGCAGAGTCTCACAACTCAATCGCTGGTTGAAAACTGTTTTAATTATAATAATTGATAATGATAATTGGCCCTCTTTCTGGGACTCACCCACAAACAGGACCAAGCCTGGCCTGGTGAGGCGTGACGGACTCCATCCTAGCTGGAGGGGTGCTCTCATCTTATCTACGAACATAGACAGGGCTCTATCTCCCCTAGCTCCACAATGAAATAGGGTGCAGGCCAGGCAGCAGGTTGTTAGCCAGCCTGCCAGCTTAGTGGAGTCTGCCACTAGCACAGTCAGTGTAGTCAGCTCAGCTATCCCCATTGAGACCGTGTCTATGCCTCGATCAAGGTTGGGCAAAATTAAACATGGTGGTGTTGGCCTTAGCAATCTCACTAGGTTAACGACCTCCTCCATTCCTGTCATTATTGAAAGAGATCGTGATACCTCACATCTCAAAATAGGGCTACTTAATGTTAGATCCCTTACTTCAAAGGCAATTATAGTCGATGAACTACTCACTGATCATAATCTTGATGTGCTTGGCCTGACTGAAACATGGCTTAAGCCTGATGAATTTACTGTGTTAAATGAGGCCTCACCTCCTGGTTACACTAGTGACCATATTCCCGATGCATCCCACAAAGCCGGAGGTGTTGCTAACATTTACGAAAGCAAATTTCAATTTACAAAAAAATATATGTTTTTGTCTTTTGAGCTTCGAGTCATGAAATCTATGCAGCCTACTCTATCACTTTTTATAGCTTCTATTTACAGGCCTCCTGGGGCATATACAGTGTTCCTCATTGATTTCTCTGAATTCCTATCGGAACTTGTAGTCATAGCAGATAATATTCAAATTTTTTATGACTTTAATATTCACATGGAAAAGTCCACAGACCCACTTCAAAAGGCTTTCGGAGCCATCATCGACTCAGTAGGTTTTGTCCAACATGTCTCTGGACCTACTCACTGTCACAGTCATACTCTGGACCTAGTTTTGTCCCATGGAATAAATGTTTTGGATCTTAATGTTTTTCCTCATAATCCTGGACTATCAGACCACCATTTTATTATGTTTGCAATCGCAACAAATAATCTGCCCAGACCCCAACCAAGGAACATCAAAAGTCATGCTATAAATTCACAGACAACACAAAGATTCCTTGATGCCCTTCCAGACTCCCTCTGACTACCCAAGGATGTCAGAGGACAAAAATCGGTTAACCACCTAACTGAGGAACTCAATTTAACCTTGCGCTATAGCCTAGATGCAGTAGCACCCCTAAAAACTAAAAACATTTCTCATAAGAAACTAGCTCCCTGGGATACAGAAAATACCCGTGCTCTGAAGCAAGCTTCCAGAAAATTGGAACGGAAATGGCGCCACACCAAACTGAAAGTCTTCCGAATAGCTTGGAAAGACAGTACCGTGCAGTATCGAAGAGCCCTCACTGCTGCTCGATCATCCTATTTTTCCAACTTAATTGAGGAAAATAAGAACAATCTGAAATTTATTTTTGATACTGTCGCAAAGCTAACTAAAAAGCAGCATTCCCCAAGTGAGGATGGCTTTCACTCGGGCAGTAATAAATTCATGAACTTCTTTGAAGAAAAGATCATGATTATTAGAAAGCAAATTACGGACTCCTCTTTAAATCTGTGTATTCCGTCAAAGCTCAGTTGTCCTGAGTCTGCACAACTCTGCCAGGACCTAGGATCAAGAGAGACACTCAAGTGTTTTAGTACTATATCTCTTGACACAATGATGAAAATAATCATGACCTCTAAACCTTCAAGCTGCTTACTGGAACCTATTCCAACAAAACTACTGAAAGAGCTGTTTCCTGTGCTTGGCCCTCCTATGTTGAACATAATAAACGGATCTCTATCCACCGAATGTGTACCAAACTCACTAAAAGTGGCAGTGATAAAGGTTCTCTTGAAAAAACCAAACCTTGACCGAGAAAATATAAAAAACTAATCGGCCTATATCGAATCTTCCATTCCTCTCAAAAATGTTAGAAAAGGCTATTTTGCAGCAACTCACTGCCTTCCTGAAGACAAACAATATATACGAAATGCTTCAGTCTGGTTTTAGACTCCATCATAGCACTGAGACTGCACTTGTGAAGGTGGAAAATGACCTTTTAATGGCATCAGACCGAGGCTCTGCATCTTTCCTCGTGCTCCTAGACCTTATGTCATGTTTTGTCTTAGATTGTCTTGTCATTTTGCTTTTCCCTCTGTTCATTTTCCCCCTGCTGGTCTTTTTAGGTTCGTTCCCCTTTTTCTCTCTCCCTTCCTCTCTCTCTTCTCTCTATCGTTCCGTTCCTGCTCCCAGCTGTTCCTATTCCCCTAATCAATCATTTAGTCTTCCCACACCTGTTCACTATCTTTTTCCCTGATTAGAGTCCCTATTTCTCCCCTTGTTTTCCGTTTCTGCCCTGTCGGATCCTTGTCTATTGTTCACCGTGCTGTGTCTGTGTATCGCCCTGTCGTGTCGTGTTTCCCTCAGATGCTGCGTGGTGAGCAGGTGTCTGAGTCTGCTACGTTCAAGTGCCTTCCCGAGGCAACCTGCAGTTCTTGATCGAGTCTCCAGTCTGTTCTCGTCATTACGAGTGGAATTATGCCTTATGATTGTAAATTTACTTTACTGGATTAAAGACTGTTTTCGCCAAGTCGCTTTTGGGTCCTCATTCACCTGCATAACACCTTAGTGCTGCTTTTGATACCATCGATCACCACATTCTTTTGGAGAGATTGTAAACCAAAATTGGTCTACACGGACAAGTTTTGGCCTGGTTTAGATCTTATCTGTCGGAAAGATATTAGTTTGTCTCTGTGAATGGCTTGTCCTCTGACAAATCAACTGTAAATTTCGGTGTTCCGTTTTAGGACCACTGTTGTTTTAACTATATATTTTAACTCTTGGGAATGTCATTCAAAAACATAATGTTATCTTTCACCGCTATGCGGATGACACACAGCTGTACATTTCAATGAAACATGGTGAAGCCCCAAAATTGCCCTCGCTAGAAGCCTGTGTTTCAGACATAAGGAAGTGGATGGCTGCAAACTTTCTACTTTTAAACTCGGACAAAACAGAGACGCTTGTTCTAGGTCCCAAGAAACAAAAGAGATCTTTTGTTGAATCTGACAATTAATCTTAATGGTTGTACAGTCATCTCAAATAAAACTGTGAAGGACCTCGGCGTAACTCTGGACCCTGATCTCTCTTTGGACGAACATATCAAGACTGTTTCAAGGACAGCTTTTTTCAATCTACGTAACATTGCAAAAATCAGAAACTTTCTGTCCAAAGATGATGCAGAAAAATGAATCCATGCTTTTGTTACTTCTAGGTTAGACTACTGCAATGCTCTACTTTCCGGCTACCCGGATAAAGCACTAAATAAACTTCAGTTAGTGCTAAATACGGCTGCTAGAATCCTGACGAGAACCAAAAAATGTGATCATATTACTCCAGTGCTAGCCTCCCTACACTGGCTTCCTGTCAAGGCAAGGGCTGAGGTCAAGGTTTTACCTCTAACCTACAAAGCATTACACGGGCTTGCTCCTACCTATCTCTCTGATTTGGTCCTGCCGTACATACCACGCTACGGTCACAAGACGCAGGCCTCCCAATTGACCATAGAATATCTAAGCAAACAGCTGGAGGCAGGGCTTTCTCCTATAGAGCTCCATGTTTATGGAACGGTCTGCCTACACATGTGAGATGCAGACTCTGTCTCAACCTTTGTCTTTACTGAAGACTCATCTCTTCAGTGGGTCATATGATTGAGTGTTGTCTGGCCCAGGAGTGTGAAGGTGAATGGAAAGGCTCTGGAGCAACGAACCGCCCTTGCTGTCTCTGCCTGGGCGGTTCCCCTCTATCCACTGGGATTCTCTGCCTCGAACTCTATTACTGGGGCTGAGTCACTGGCTTACTGGTGCTTTTTCATGCCGTCCCTAGGGGGGGGTGCGTCACTTGAGTGGGTTGAGTCACTGATGTGATCTTCCTGTCTGGGTTGGCGGCCCCCCTTGGGTTGTGCCGTGGCGGAGATCTTTGTGGGCTATACTCGGCCTTGTCTCAGGATGGTAAGTTGGTGGTTGACGATATCCCTCTAGTGGTATGGCGGCTGTGCTTTGGCAAAGTGGGTAGGGTCATATCCTTCCTGTTTGGCCCTGTCCGGGGGTATCATCGGATGGGGCCACAATGTCTCCTGACCCCTCCTGTCTCAGCCTCCAGTATTTATGCTGCAGTAGTTTATGTGTCCGGGGGCTAGGGTCAAGTTTGTTATATCTGGAGTACTTCTCCTGTCTTATCCGGTGTCCTGTGTGAATTCAAGTATGCCCTCTTTAATTCCCTCTTTCTTTCTCTCTCTCGGAGGACCTGAGCCCTAGGACCATGCCTCAGGACTCCCTGGCATGATGACTCCTTGCTGTCCCCAGTCCACCTGGCCGTGCTGCTGCTCCAGTTTCAACTGTTCTGCCTGCAGCTATGGAATCCTGACCTGTTCACCGGACGTGCTACCTGTCCCAGACCTATTATTTGACCATGCTGGTCATTTATGAACATTTGAACATCTTGGCCATGTTCTGTTATAATCTCCACCCGGCACAGCCAGAAGAGGACTGGCCACCCCTCATAGCCTGGTTCCTCTCTAGGTTTCTTCCTAGGTTTTGGCCTTTCTAATGAGTTTTTCCTAGCCAACGTGCTTCAACACCTGCATTGCTTGCTGTTTGGGGTTTTAGGCTGGGTTTCTGTACAGCACTTTGAGATATCAGCTGATGTACGAAGGGCAATATAAATACATTTGATTTGTCTACAATTTTTTTCGAGGTCTTGGCTGATTTCTTTTGATTTTCCTATTACGTCAAGCAAAGAGGCACTGAGTTTGAAGGTAGGTACACCTCCAATAGGCTAATTGACATAAATTGAGTCAATCAGAAGCTTCTAAAGCCATGACATCATTTTCTGGAATTTTCCAAAATGTTTAAAGACACAGTGAACTTAGTGTATGTAAACCTCTGACCTACTGGAATTGTGATACAGTGAATTATACATTAAATAATCTGTCTGTAAACAATTGTTGGAAAATTACTTTAGTTACAAAGTAACTGACTTGCCAAAACTACAGTTTTTTAACAAGAAATTTGTCAAGTGGTTGAAAAACAAATTTTAATGACTACAACCTAAAGTTTATGTAAACTTCCGACTTCAATTGTATCTTGCATTACTCATCTCATATGTATGTACTGTTAGTCCGTTCTGCTCTGACATTGATCTTCCGTGTGTACATAGTCTTAATTCATTAATACTTAGATTTGTGTGTATTGGGTATATGTTGTGTAATTTGTTAGATATTATTTGTTCAGATTTTACTGCACTGTCGGCACCCGCAATAACATCTGCTCATCACGTGTATGTGACCAATAAAATTACATTTGAGCGTAGTTGCTGCGCAAATGTAGCCTGTCATAATACAGCCATAAATGGTGATGCATTTTCACAAAATGCAGGTGTAATTGCAGTTTATTTCTGTATTTTGAGCTGAAAGTATTTCATCTTCTCAGTCAATATCGACACGGGATATCATGTTTTCTCTGGAGTCCAGAGAAAACAGCATCCATCATATGGCCTACCTGCATGGCCGAACTACCGCATTAGTGGCACGACCTCAGGGGCTGTTACTAACCCGATAGATCGTAAAGGTACAAACATAAAATACAACTGGTAGAGGCCTATGTTGTATCTGTAATTTACCATTTATATTTTTGACAACTTTTACTTTACTACATTCCTAAAGAAAATCATGTACTTTTTACTCTGTACATTTTCCCTTGCCCTCAAAAGTAGTGATTACATTTTAAATGCTTAGCAGGACAGGTCATCCTTACTGCCTCTAATCTTGCTGACTCACACAAAAACTAAATTATGTCTGAGTGTTGGTGTGTGCCCCTGGCAATCCATACATTGAAAAAACAAGAAAATGCTGCCTTCTGATTTGCTTAATATAAGTAATTTAAAAAGATGTATACTTTTACATGGGGATACAAAAGTAAATGTAAAACCAAATACTTTGACTTACTCAAGTAGTATTTTACTGGGTGACTTTCACCCAAGTTGGAGAACCATTGCGGTCGCTGACGGCCGTCTACTGGAGTGGTGCACAGAACACAACGCCCAGGGGGATTGAAATAGAGGACAGGCACTTTAAATAAGATTTTATTTATAGGGAGAAAGAAGAGAGAGGACTTTCAGCAAGAGAAAGAGGAGAGGAGTGATGTTAGACGTCTATGTGAGTAAGATGTGAAAAGTGCTGATGAAACATATTAGACATTTTGCTGTGTGGTTGGTTAGTTTACACTAGGGGTCTCCAACAGGTAGATCGGGAAAGGAGGGTCCCGACCTGGGGACCACGCAGCCGTCATACAGCTCAGGAAGGAGATGCGTTCGGTCTGGGGACCACGCAGCCGTCATACAGCTCAGGAAGGAGATGCGTTCGATCTGGGGACCACGCAGCCATCATACAGCTCAGGAAGGAGATGCGTTCGGTCTGGGGACCACGCAGCCGTCATACAGCTCAGGAAGGAGATGCGTTCGATCTGGGGACCACGCAGCCGTCATACAGCTCAGGAAGGAGATGCGTTCGATCTGGGGGAGGAGTTTGAGGGTGCAGATTCTCCCGTGGGGGAGTTTGGGCAAGATGAGAGTAAAATTCTAGTGATGAATCTGGTTGTGACTGTGGTCATGTTAGAATGGTAAATACAAATATTGGGCAAACTCACAGTTTGTGAAACGGCATTAACAACTCGCAGGGTGAATTCCAAAGGTATCTATGACGATTGCACCGTACTTGCAGCGTTTCCCAAACTTGGTCTTCGGTCCCCAAGGGGTGGACATTTTGGTTTTGCCCTAACACTACACAGCTGATTCAAATGATCAAAGCTTGATGATTTGTTCATTATTTGAATCAGCTGTGTAGAGCTAGGGCAAAAACCAAAACATGCACCCCTTGGTGTCCCAAGGACCGAGTTTGGGAAACCCTGGAGTAAATTTACACACGTTCTCAGTCTCAACTACATAAGTAACACTACTGCTCTCTGCTGGTAATATGTGGCTATCACATAACATAGAAGGCCTGTATCATGATGAAATGTGACTCCAAACAGTGGCGGCTCTAGATCATTTCATCAAATTATTTTTACTTTAATTATTTTCATACCTACAGAGGTCCTAAAATTCCCAAACAAATAGCTAAATTATACATGTCATGAACATTTTAAAACCATTCCATATGTTATCTTAGTAGATATTGTGATCTAAGGGCTTAGGCCTACAGGGGGTTTAAATCTAACCAAGTTGAATGTTTCCAGGCAGAAGAAAAGGCTGGGCTGCAGGAACCTGACCTACTGGGGAACGGGATGGAACCACTTCCAGATGGAAGTACTAGACAGCGTCTCAGAGAGGAACATTCCTGAGGAGTACGCGGTGAGGGTGGCAACGCTAGGGGCAGCGGTTCGATTCCTGCTGCAACCACCACAAAAATATAGGCTATGCAGTCAGTTGTAAGTTGCTTTGGATAAAAGCATCTGAATTTCAAGTTGTATTAGGCGTATGTAGGGGATACGAATACATGGAATACATCGTCCAACTACATGATTACTTGCAGTTCCTTCTCGACAATGCAACAACAAAATATAAGAATTACAATAGTGAGTGTTCCACAATGTGGTTTTCAATCTGTAGTACATCTTGTTCAATATGGTGAAATGACAGTTAGTTTTTTCCGATTGCTAAACGACAGTGGGCACAACTGGAGTCACATGTGCAAAACTCTAACTAGTCTGCACTACCAACAGTCACCTGAGCTAAACAGTTCACATCACCTGCAAAACTCATTCCAAGCAACACAACTCTTAACACATGGCTCAAAACACGCTCAGTGCAGCCAAACACTATGCACAACCCTCACTGAGATAACACACACTGTCACTCAGAACACACTGAGAGTAAAACCACTAGCATCAAACACCAATACAGAAAATACAAACTTTTCATCTTTACAGTTTGAACAATTTCAGTGACTTCATACAAAGTAATATTTTCTTCAAAGAAAAGAGTGACATTCTTTCACATTATTTATTACATTTTTTTAGAACATAACAATTCTTTAAGGTAAATGAAAATGAGCAGTTTGCTTCAATAGTCTGTAGTCATTTACAGAATTACAGTAATGAGAAAGAAAGGTAGAAACTAAAAGTACATACTGTAATTCAAACAAATAATTGAGGGGCTAATCCTGCCTCTCTCTAGCATCAGGCCACAGGTTTTCTTCAACATCACATCTAATGTTTTCTCTTGCCATGCACCTGGGGAAGAACCTTCTGGAGTGCCTTATCCATCCCTGGCAGTCCTTTGGACTCGTGTCCTCACATGGCTTCCAAAAGAGACATTTGGTCATGTGGGTGGTGACCAAACACTTTCCACCTCCAGGCAGAGAAAAACTCCTCTATTGGGTTGAGGAAGGGTGAACATGCAGGCAGGTACAAAACCATAAATCTGTGATGTGCTGCAAACCAATCTGTGACAGCTGCAGAGTGGTGAAAAGCAACATTGTCGCAAACTATGACAAAAACTTGGGGGTTTCTTACTGGCTCCCCCTGTTCTGCTGGCACTAGCTGAGCATAGAGCTGTTCTAGGAAAGCTATAAGCCTTTCTGTGTTGTATGGGCCAATGAGTGGTGTGTTGAGAAGCAAACCATCATTGGCCATTGCAGCACACATGGTGATATTTCCCCTCCTTTGGCCTGGAACCTCCACAGTGGCCCTTTGACCTATAACATTCCTTCCTCTGCGCCGTGTTTTGGCAAGATTAAATCTAGCTTCATCGATAAATACAAATGAATGTGGTCTTTCCAGTGCTTCCACCTCCATTACTCTCTGAAAAACAGTAAGTGCACAGTTTTACTGTAGAAATGCTCGTTTTTTTTTTTACTGTAAATATTTTGTATAGCTGTGTACGTAACCTCAGACGTCTTACCTGGACATATTGGTATCTTTGCTCTTGTAACTCTCACCTGTTTGCACGATGGAAAATTTGCATTACAGATGCCACTGTGGATCTTTGCACATTGGGTTGCACCCTCAACCCTGCCTCTCTCAATGAGAGACCATGGTTCACGACATGGTCTATGAGTGTAGCCCTTATTTCATCTGAAATAACAGCTCTTTGTCTTCCTCCACACATCCGCCCTCTCCCTGCCACCCTTCTCCCTCCACAAACCCATCTTACATTTACATTACATTTAAGTCATTTAGCAGACGCTCTTATCCAGAGCGACTTACAAATTGGTGCATTCACCTTATGACATCCAGTGGAACAGTCACTTTACAATAGTGCATCTAAATCTTAAAGGGGGGGGGGTGAGAAGGATTACTTATCCTATCCTAGGTATTCCTTAAAGAGGTGGGGTTTCAGGTGTCTCCGGAAGGTGGTGATTGACTCCGCTGTCCTGGCGTCGTGAGGGAGTTTGTTCCACCATTGGGGGGGCCAGAGCAGCGAACAGTTTTGACTGGGCTGAGCGGGAACTGTACTTCCTCAGTGGTAGGGAGGCGAGCAGGCCAGAGGTGGATGAACGCAGTGCCCTTGTTTGGGTGTAGGGCCTGATCAGAGCCTGGAGGTACTGAGGTGCCGTTCCCCTCACAGCTCCGTAGGCAAGCACCATGGTCTTGTAGCGGATGCGAGCTTCAACTGGAAGCCAGTGGAGAGAGCGGAGGAGCGGGGTGACGTGAGAGAACTTGGGAAGGTTGAACACCAGACGGGCTGCGGCGTTCTGGATGAGTTGTAGGGGTTTAATGGCACAGGCAGGGAGCCCAGCCAACAGCGAGTTGCAGTAATCCAGACGGGAGATGACAAGTGCCTGGATTAGGACCTGCGTCGCTTCCTGTGTGAGGCAGGGTCGTACTCTGCGGATGTTGTAGAGCATGAACCTACAGGAACGGGCCACCGTCTTGATGTTAGTTGAGAACGACAGGGTGTTGTCCAGGATCACGCCAAGGTTCTTAGCGCTCTGGGAGGAGGACACAATGGAGTTGTCAACCGTGATGGCGAGATCATGGAACGGGCAGTCCTTCCCCGGGAGGAAGAGCAGCTCCGTCTTGCCGAGGTTCAGCTTGAGGTGGTGATCCGTCATCCACACTGATATGTCTGCCAGACATGCAGAGATGCGATTCGCCACCTGGTCATCAGAAGGGGAAAGGAGAAGATTAATTGTGTGTCGTCTGCATAGCAATGATAGGAGAGACCATGTGAGGTTATGACAGAGCCAAGTGACTTGGTGTATAGCGAGAATAGGAGAGGGCCTAGAACAGAGCCCTGGGGGACACCAGTGGTGAGAGCGCGTGGTGAGGAGACAGATTCTCGCCACGCCACCTGGTAGGAGCGACCTGTCAGGTAGGACGAAATCCAAGCGTGGGCCGCGCCGGATATGCCCAACTCGGAGAGGGTGGAGAGGAGGATCTGATGGTTCACAGTATCGAAGGCAGCCGATAGGTCTAGAAGGATGAGAGCAGAGGAGAGAGAGTTAGCTTTAGTGGTGCGGAGCGCCTCCGTGATACAGAGAAGAGCAGTCTCAGTTGAATGACTAGTCTTGAAACCTGACTGATTTGGATCAAGAAGGTCATTCTGAGAGAGATAGCGGGAGAGCTGGCCAAGGACGGCACGTTCAAGAGTTTTGGAGAGAAAAGAAAGAAGGGATACTGGTCTGTAGTTGTTGACATCGGAGGGATCGAGTGTAGGTTTTTCAGAAGGGGTGCATCTTCCTTGTTCCATTTCCAAAATGAGTCTTTCTGAGCTCTACCTATATATACTGTAATGTGTGTGTGTTCACTAACAAGTCTAAAACAAGACACCTGCTTAGCCTTTCAGCTGAAATTGCAATCAGCAATGTTTGAAAGGCACAAGGCTGAAATCTATTCCGTTTTGAATGTGTGGTTCACAGTTTTGACAGCAGTGTGTTAGCATTTGAACAAAGTGCTGTAAATCCAGTGTTGTGCAGGTTGTGGTTAAAGTCATGGGATAAGTGTGTAGAGTTTTTAAAACTGTGTTCAAGCAATGAAAAACGAACTAGAGTTTGGTCCACATGAACTGCTGCTGTGCAGACTGTAGTTAGAGTTTTGCACATGTGACTCCAGTTGTGTCCACTGTCGTTTAGCAATCGAAAAAAACTGTAAATAACATTTTTTAAACTCTCAGGTGAAGTCCACAAAGATGTGCTACTGGACGAGGGAGATGGAGCATCAGTTCTCAGAGCTCCAGAGTCTTGAGGAGAAGAGAGACACAGCTCTGAAGGACTGCATGAGAAGACTCTTCTTCAACTTTGATAAGAACTACAGGGACACGCAGACTGGGGTGGAGTGCATGGCTGTGCTAGGTAAGCATGGTGAATTCAAATTACTTTCTTTATCCCATACAATTGTGGGGAGCTTGTGCAGTCAGCACTGTTACCCAATAAGCAATAGTTATTCAAAACCCATCATCATATCAATTGGGCCGACCAACCAGTGCTCCCGCGCATTGGCTAACCAGGCTATCTGCATTGTGTCCTGCCACCCACCAACCCCTCTTTTACGCTACTGCTACTCTCTATTCATCATATATGCATAGTCACTTTAACCATATCTACATGTACATACTACCTCGATCAGCCTAACTAACTGGTGTCTGTATGTATCCTCCCTACCTTTATAGCCTCACTACTGTGTAAAGCCCGTCTTTTTACAGTTGTATTATTTCTTTACCTACCTACTGTTCACCAAATACCTTTTATGCACTATTGGTTAGAGCCTGTAAATAAGCATTTCACTGTAAAGGTCTAAACACCTGTTGTATTCAGCACACGTGACAAATAAACTTTGATATGAATGAATGAATTCCACAAACTGACATTGCTCAAACTTCCCTATTGCACTCATAGTTGCATTGAGCTGAATTGTGTTAGATAAAGATTGCTGTAGCCAGGTGCTGGTTGCCTTGAATACAGTTCCTGCACCTGTTATGTCAACTGTTCTGCGCCATACCCTGCCATCTCACACACACACACACACACACACACACACACACACACACACACACACACACACACACACACACACACACACACACACACACACACACACACACACACACACACACACACACACACAGTTGAAGTCGGAAGTTTACTTACACTTAGGTTGGAGTCATTAAAACTTGTTTTTCAACCACTCCACAAATTTCTTGTTAACAAACTATAGTTTTGGCAAATCGGTTAGGACAACTACTTTGTGCATGACAAGTAATTTTTCCAACAATTGCTTACAGACAGATTCATTCATTGTATCACAATTCCAGTGGGTCAGAAGTTCAAACACTAAGTTGACTGTGCCTTTAAACAGCTTGGAAAATTACAGAAGCTTCTGTTAGGCTAATTGACATCATTTGAGTCAATTGGAGGTGTACCTGTGGATGTATTTCAAGGTCTACCTTCAAACTTGGTGCCTCTTTGCTTGACATCATGGGAAAATCAAGAGAAATCAGCAAAGACCTCAGAAAAAAAATTGTAGACCTCCACAAGTCTGGTTCATCATTGGCCTTCATGGTTGAGTTGCTGCAAAGAAACCACTACTAAAAGGACACCAATAAGAACAAGAGACCTGCTTGGGCCAAGAAACATGAGCAATGGAAACTAGACTGGTGGAAATCTGTCCTTTTAGTCTGATGAGTCCAAATGTAATGATTTTTGGTTCCAACCACTGTGAGACACAGAGTAGGTGAACTGATGATCTCCGGATGTGTGGTTCCCACCGTGAACCATGGAGTGATGGTGTAGGGGTGCCTTAACTTATTGAGTACATAATGTTGCTGCTACAGTCTCTTTTGACAGAAAATAACTTCTGGACATCAGAACAGCGATTACTCACCACAAACTGGAAGAAGCTTTTTTCTTTAATGAGTCCGACGTGAATGTTATACTACTTTCCCGGGAACAGGCCCATACAATTATAAGTGCAATAGAGAAAAAGGGGGCTGAGGTCGGGCTGCGTTCTTAGAATTCATAAGCGAGCGAGTAAACCCCCACTGCCATCTGTTCATTTGGCCAACATGCAACCATTGGAAAATAAAATCGATGACCTACGAGCAAGATTAAACTACCATCGGGACATTTGAACTGTAATATCTTATGTTTGTGTCGTGGCTGAACGGCGGGTTATACACTGTATCGGCAGGATAGAACAGCAGCCTCTGGTAAGACGAGGGGTGGCGGTCTTTATTTGTAAACAGCTGGTGCACGATATCTAAGGAAATCTAAAGGTTTTGCTCACCTGAGGTAGAGTACCTTAAGATAAACTCTAGGTAGATGGTGCTTTTCTGTATTTTTCGTAGCTGTCTACATACCACCACAGACCGATGCTGGCACTAAGACTGCACTCAATGGGCTGTATACCGCCATAAGCAAACAGTTAAACACTCATCCAGAGGCGGCGCTCCTAATGGCCGTGGACTTCAATGCAGGGATACTCATTAATTTTACCTCATTTCTACCAGCATGTTAAGTGTGCTACCAGAGGGAAAAAAAACTCTACTCCACACACAGAGATGCATACAAAGCTCTCCTTCGCCTTCCATTTGACAAATCTGACCAGAATTCTATCCTCCCGATTCCTGCTTACAAGCGAAAATTAAACTTGGTCAATAAACAAGTGGTCAGATGAAGAAGATGCTAAGCTACAGGACTATTTTGCTAGCACAGACTGGAATATGTTCCGGGATTCTTCAGATGGCATTGAGGAGTATACCACATCAGTCACTGGCTTTATCAATGACGTCGTCCCCACAGTGGCCGAACGTACATACCCCAACCAGAAGCCATGGATTACAGGAAACATCCGCATTGAGCTAAAGGATAGAGCTGCCGCTTTCAAGGAGCAGGACTCTAACCCGGCAGCTTAAAAAATCCAGCTATGCTCTCCAACGAACCATCAAACAGGCAAAGCGTCAATACAGGACTAAGATCAAATCGTGCTCCGATGCTCATTGGATGTGGCAGGGCTTGCAAACTACTACAGACAACGAAGGGAAGCACAGCCGAGAGCTGCCCAGTGACTCAAGCCTACAAGATGAGCTAAATTACTTCTATGCTCGCATCGAGGCAAGTAACACTGAAACATGCATGAGAGCACCAGCTGTTCCGGATGATCACGCTCTCCGCAGCCAACGTGAGTAAGACCTTTTAAAACAGGTCAACATTCACAAGGCCAGACAGATGGCCAAGGACTCCAGCCACCCTAGTCATAGACTGTTCTCTCTGCTAAGGCATGGCAAGCAGTACAGGAGCGCCAAGTCTAGGTCCAAGAGGCTTCCAACAGCTTCTACCCCCAAGCCATAAGACTCCTGAACATCTAATCAAATGGCTACCCAGACTATTTACATTGCTTTGATTTGGCTGGTGACACTGTCATTGATTTATTTAGAATTCTAGGGAAAAATAACCCAGCATGGCTTCCACAGAATTCTGCAGCACTATCCCATCTGGTTTGCGCTTTGTGGGACTATCATTTGTTTTTCAGCTGGACAATGACCCAACACACATCCAGGCTGTGTAAGGGCTATTTGACCAAGAAGGAGAATGATGGAATGCTGCATCAGATCACCTGGCCTCCACAATCACCCGACCTCAACCCAATTGAGAAGGTTTGGCCCGCAAATTGAAGGAAAAGCAGCCAAGTGCTCAGCATATGTGGGAACTCCTTCAAGACTGTTGGAAAAGCATTCCAGGTGAAGCTGGTTGAGAGAATGCCCAAAGCTGTCATCAAGGCAAAGGGTGGCTACTTCGAAGAATATAAAATAAATTTTGATCACTACATGATTCCATAATGTAGAAAATAGTACAAATGAAGAAACCCTGGAATGAGTAAGTGGCAACTTTTGAGTGCTACTGTAAGTTAGCAAACCAAAGCATTTAACACATTTGAGACAGTTAACTTAATAGTTAATACAACTGGCAAACAGTTGTGAAATGCATGATGTAACTAGGTCACCTGGCGCGTGCTGCACAACAGTGAGTGTCTCACAAGGCATCTCGTTTTGTGCTTGTAAACAAATGTGACTGGCGACTACCGGTAAGCTTCATAATGTGTCAGGTGAAATGAACGCAATCTGCTTCATATCCTAACATATTTCACAAGTTGACTGCAGGCATTTACTTAAAGTAGCTACAAATATTCCAAATAAATAGTTTCAATGGTATTGAGAAAAACATCCCGTATACTGCCCAAGCCTACCAGTTGTATTTTACTAGTTCAACCGTTGAGCCTGTGTTTTTGTACTGATTTCTAGTTACATTTACATTACATTTGTCCTTACATCCAATTCACTCTGTACTTGTTCTAGCCTCCTGCAGTGTGGTCAGGTGGTGATTCTGGCCCAGTTGGGTTGCTATGTTCCTGCTGAGAGCCTGTTCTTCACTCCGGTGGATAGAATCTTCAGGTCTTCCAAGTTCTGGCCTGGTTTAGATCTTATCTGTCGGAAAGATATCAGTTTGTCTCTGTGAATGGTTTGTCCTCTGACAAATACACTGTAAATTTCAGTGTTCCTCAAGGTTTCATTTTAGGACCACTATTGTTTTCACTATATATTTTACATTTTGGGGATGTTATTCAAAAACAATGTTAACTTTCACTGCTATGCGGATGACACACAGCTGTACAATTCAATGAAACATGGTGAAGCCCCAAAATTGCTCTTGCTAGAAGCCTGTGTTTCAGACATAATGAAGTGGATGGCTGCAAACTTTCTACTTTTAAACTCGGACAAAACAGACATGCTTGTTCTAGGTCCCAAGAAACAAAGAGATCTTCTGTTGAATCTGACAATTAATCTTAATGGCTGCACAGTCGTCTCAAATAAAACTGTGAAGGACCTCTGCGTTACTCTGGACCCTGATCTCTCTTTTGAAGAACATATCAAGACCATTTCAAAGACAGCTTTTTTCCATCTACGTAACATTGCAAAAATCAGAAACTTTCTGTCCAAAATGATGCAGAAAAATTAATCCATGCTTTTGTCACTTCTAGGTTAGACTACTGCAATGCTCTACTTTCCGACTACCCGAATAAAGCACTAAATAAACTTCAGTTGGTGTTAAATATGGCTGCTAGAATCCTGACTAGAACCAAAAAAAATGATCATATTACTCCAGTGCTAGCCTCTCTATACTGGCTTCCTGTCAAAGCAAAGGCTGATTTCAAGGTTTTACTGCTAACCTACAAAGCATTACATGGGCTTGCTCCTATCTCTCAGATTTGGTCCTGCCGTACATACCTACACGTATGCTACGGTCACACGACGCAGGCCTCCTAATTGTCCCTAGAATTTCTAAGCAAACAGCTGGAGGCAGGGCTTTCTCCTATAGAGCTCCATTTTTATGGAACGGTCTGCCTACCCATGTCAGAGACGCTAACTCGGTCTCAACCTTTAAGTCTTTACTGAAGACTTATCTCTTCAGTGGGTCATATGATTGAGTGTAGTCTGGCCCAGGAGTGGGGAGGTGAACGGAAAGGCTCTGGAGCAACGAACCGCCCTTGCCGTCTCTGCCTGGCCTGTTCCCCTCTTTCCACTGGGATTCTCTGCCTCTAACCCTATTACAGGGGCTGAGTCACTGGCTTACTGGGGCTCTCTCATGCCGTCCCTGGAAGGGGTGCGTCACCTGAGTGGGTTGATTCACTGATGTGGTCATCTTGTCTGAGTTGGTGCCCCCCCTTTGGTTGTGCCGTGGCGGAGATCTTTGTGGGCTATACTCATCCTTGTCTCAGGATGGTAAGTTGGTGGTTGAAGATATCCCTCTAGTGGTGTGGGGGATGTGCTTTGGCAAAGTGAGTGGGGTTATATCCTTCCCGTTTGGCCCTGTCCGGGGGTGTCCTGATCCATTCACCAAGACAAGGCATGGTTAATGGATAAGGTCATAGGCCTAATTTACTTGTTTCATATTACATAGCCTACTGTATGCAGGGCTGCAGGTAGCCTAGTGATTAGAGTGTTGGGCTAGTAACCTAAAGGTTGCTGGATCAAATCCCCGAGCTAACAAGGTAATAATCTGTTCTGCTCCTGGAAAAAAAGCAGTTAACCCACTGTTCCCCGGTAGGCTGTCATTGTAAATAAGAATTTGTTCTTAACTGACTTTCCTAGTTAAATAAAAAGATGACTACTACATTCCATCCAGTAAATGAATTATTCTGAATTTTCTCCCCAATCAAAATGAAGCCAGTTTATATTTTCACTAGACTATCCAAATAAAGACACCAAATAATCATTACTCCTAAATTTAACCTAGAAGCATCTCAATTTAATTTAGGATCCAACACCAGAATGCTGTGTTTGGCTACATTGTTTGATATCATTTCTGGAAATGAGTCACGTTTTTCAAAAATGCTCCAACTTCCTGGAGGGGGAAGTTGACTACATCAGCACCACCTTGTAAGAAAATACAAGGGAGAGCCCTGGTTGTACATTTAAACGTGTTTCTAGTTAGCTACTGAAGAGCAGACAATTATTACTAAGTATCCATAAGTCTATAGCCTTCCATTCCTGCAGAGGCAGTCTTCTGCCAACATTAGGCAAATGCAACATGCTTAGCCAATGGTTTGAGCAGTGTGGCGATCGCATGCGCGCCGTCACGATGAAGTGGTACTAAAACATTATTTACGTTTAGCAGGTCTGCGTTAGTTGTTCAACATAATGCTTGCAGAGCTGTCTCTTTTACTCCCGTTTCTGCTGTTATATGCTTAAAAAAAGTCCAACTAGAAATTTAGAAGCAAATGAAAACATGCCTATTCGGCACCTCCCAATGTAAATCACTGCCACAGGTCAAGTCTACGACTGCACAATTACATCGGAGGTGCCAAAAATGATTTTTTTCAGTTGCTTGTAAAAAAAATTATTGGAAGCACACACCTTTGGGTGGTGGACCATTCTTGATACACACAGGAAACTGTTGAGCATGAAACTCGGCAGCGTTGTGGTTGACACAATCCGTCGAGGCTTAAAAATCCTTTAACCCGTCTCCTCCACATCATCTACACTGATTGAAGTGGATTTAACAGGTGACATCAATAAACACAGCTTTAATCTGGATTCACCGGGTCAGTCTGTCCTTAATGTTTTGTACACTTGAAGAGCTGTTCTACCCATGAGCAAATATTAAGGTAGTCCCCCACACATGACTGCGGAGTAAATGCATTTTTCTACATGTTTTTGTTCCACGGGAAGCTGTGTTTGTATGCTGAAGACCCCAAAGCAGCTGGCATAGTTTGCCTTGCTCTCCAGAGGATCAGCAACCTGTGAAAATGCACCGTTTTGTTGGGGCCTGTTTAGGACACAACTTTACAAAACGTTCAGATACTGTGTTCTACACGATACATTCGTCAACGTATTCATTCTATATGCAACATTAAACCTTTCCCATCCCTGAATACACACCTTTCCTGCTCTTTTCCACAAGTCACTAATGTATTATCATCTAACAAAGTTCATTTAAAAAAATGACCAGTTCTCTATCTAGGAAAGTAAACCCTTTTAATTCACTAGCATCTACATAATGGTTATTGAATACTCCACAATATATTAAGTCTGGGTGTTATGGTACATGCATACAATTCAAGCTGTTTGAGAGCCCACAGTCACCAATACACATAGATGGGGTGGAGGGGAACGTAATAAACCATTTACCTCTGTGTGGATACTTAGTCTCATTCAGTAGAGCTCTAGTGTTACAAAAAAAAGCTCCAGCAATGTTTTAATCTCCTAGTCAGTCCCAGATCTGTTCATGTGGCGTTGACAACTCCTGTGGTCATTATGGGGAACGGCACAAACAGATCTGGGACCAGACTAGGAAAGCACTACAGTACACCTTGGACCCTGGAGCATAAATGAATACAGCTGTGATTTCACAAGACTGAGGGCTGGATTCAATCCATATTACAAAAGATCTGCGTTATAAAATGCCTTTAAATCAATGTTCCTGCTTTCGGAGACTGCATTCAGTGAAACTCGCATGTGTCGGCTCAATCGAAATTACCCTAAATTTAGGTCAGATTTCCCACAATACGAATTGAATCCAGCGCTTATACTTTGACAATTATACTGAGGTTACCTGCAGTATGGTCCAAATAGGAAATATGTAGAGAAGCATTCATGGCTCCTTGAACTCCATATTGCAGACAAAAAGAAAAGGTGTCCAGACTCGAAACAGCCACGATCAATTCTAAAAGTCTCACATTTGAAAGTCAACATTGCTGGGGAAAATGTTTTTTTTTTTTTTGTTCTCTTTCACAGAAAGAACGTAGATACTGTGACATGAGTACACTTACAGCAAGTCTATGGTTGAATAACCAAAAAAAACTATTATATTTAATAAAATAAGACATTCAAGTACAGTAACATTTTTGCATGAAAATACAAAGCTACAGGGGAAAAAAACATTTAAAATCAAAAACTTTGTTTTCACCCAAAAAATTAAAAGCGGAAGTGCTAGGTCATTAATATTTCATTTGTTGTATCCATACCAACGCCACAGGGGTTTGCTGCCCGGAGACATAGGCAGTGTGTGGCGAGGAACTGGTTCCTTTTATGGCTCTGAGCGTTGCTGTGCCGTCCTGCCATCATTCATGGCTCTGTACAATAACTGCAGTCTGACTTGACCACTTCACAAAGGCGGCGGGGGGCATGAAGATGGCTAGCGCCCATCCACCTCTCCCCAGCTCCGTTATAAAACTGCAATGCTTCCCATTCATTCTCCTTCAACCTGAGTCAATATCTCTGAGTCCGAAATGGCATCCTATTCCCTTCATAGGGCACTACATTCGACCAGGTCCTCTCCGCCAATACATTGCTGGGAAGGAAAACAAGGGGGGAGCGGTGCATCCACAGCAGAACATTTTTCAATATATAAATGTCTCCTTTCAGCTCGTCTTTATCCACCACAACATCCATTTTTACATATTTTCATGTGTGAAACAATTGAAATATTTATAACAGTTTGTTTTGTATTTTTCCTCCTTCCCATGCATTAGTGGACAAGTTAGCTGAACAAAGAGGAGTTTCTGTGTCGGTCCAAAATGGCACCCTATTCCCCACATAGTGGACCACTTTTGACCTGGCCAGCATAGGGTCCTAGTCAAAAGTAGTGCACTATATAGGGAATAGGTCCGGAGGTGGGAGGTCCAGCTCAGTTGTGTTGCAGCGTATTGGACTCTATAGGAGGGGCGGAGTCGTACAGTGTGTCCGTGTCATGCGTAGGCTCTCCGGCTAGCGTGCAGGGGTTTGACAAGGTTCCGGCTCCACAGTCACAGAAGAATCTACAGAGAAGGTATGGATTATAATATTGAAAATGACTGAAGTGGAAGACCGGGGGGAAATATCAACTGATCAAGTAGCCACTGAAATACTAGCACATCTCCAGTCAGCTCTTCAGATTTCTCACATTTCTTAAAGTCAATTACTGTACACAAACAGATTTGTATGTGAGCTATCATTTGGCACAGGAGGGAGAGGTTCTGCACACGATTGTGCAATATAAAACCAGATATAATTAAAAGTAACTTAGAGTGAAATATCACTGTCATTAAAAAGGCATTAAACAGAACAGTAACGTACCTATCATGCCTAATGAACTCAACGTCGTGCCCCTGGTGGCACTTCTTGATGCAGTTCACGCAGATGGCGTTGCGGTCTGTTGTGTTACAGGTGTGACACCTGACCACACGGAGGGACAGAACAAAGAAACAGGTGACGAGCCAAATGAGTTTCATCCATTAAAGTGGACAGATGGATCAATGAATCCAACATTGCTTAAAATAACTTCATCTTTTTAAGAAATACAGACTTAACATTTACAAAAGTAGCATTCTCGATAAATCAGAAAATCAAGAGTTGTATGTGGCTGTTTATCAAAGCTTGCCGACTAACTTCATAATCCTGCTTTCTGGAATACCCCAATGGATGACGCGCTCTATCTATATATCCAGATTATGTGTGGAGATCTCTCCCTCTATATATCCAGATATGTGTGGAGATCTCTCCCTCTATATATCCAGATATGTGTGGAGATCTCTCCCTCTATATATCCAGATTATGTGTGGAGATCTCTCCCTCTATATATCCAGATTATGTGTGGAGATCTCTCCCTCTATATATCCAGATTATGTGTGGAGATCTCTCCCTCTATATATCCAGATATGTGTGGAGATCTCTCCCTCTATATATCCAGATATGCGTGGAGATCTCTCCCTCTATATATCCAGATATGCGTGGAGATCTCTCCCTCTATATATCCAGATATGTGTGGAGATCTCTCCCTCTATATGTCCAGATATGCTGCCCTGGCCCCCCAATGGTGGAACAAACTCCCTCACGACGCCAGGACAGCGGAGTCAATCACCACCTTCCGGAGACACCTGAAACCCCACCTCTTTAAGGAATACCTAGGATAGGTTAAGTAATCCCTCTCACCCCACCCCCCCTAAGTTTTAGATGCACTATTGTTAAGTGACTGTCCCACTGGATGTCATAAGGTGAATGCACCAATTTGTAAGTCGCTCTGGATAAGAGCGTCTGCTAAATGACTTAAATGTAAATGTAAATGTATATGTGTGGAGATCTCTCCCTCTATATGTCCAGATATGTGTGGAGATCTCTCCCTCTATATGTCCAGATATGTGTGGAGATCTCTCCATCTATATATCCAGATATGTGTGGAGATCTCTCCCTCTATATATCCAGATATGTGTGGAGATCTCTCCCTCTATATATCCAGATATGTAGAGATCTCGCTCTATATATATATATATATATCCAGATGTGTAAAGATATCTCTAACACGCGCTCTCTATATATCCAGATATGTGTAGAGATATCTATACACACAGGGTAAGAAATTATTACCTGTAAAAATCGTGCATTGGATAGCTGGTGTAACTGGAAATCTTGTACAGGCACTGACCTCTGCTCACAGCTTTTTCAATGGCATCTTGATTGTTCATTATTTTGTTATCTGGGGGGGAATACAGGAGAACGGGGGGGGGGGGGTTGGATCAGACCAGGTACAGATAAGAAAAAGTAATTTAGAGGCAATTTCAGAGAATTCAAAACCACCATTTTGCCAAAGAGACTCACCATAAGTAGTTCCTATAATGTTAGATTCTAGTAACAATACGTTCTCTTTTACCTTTCATTGTAACGTTGACACCCGATGCGAGAAACAACCCTCCAAAGCGGTTGTTGAAGATCTGATTGCCCTCCAGGGTTGCCGTGGCATGATTGGTTATCTCAATACCTGGTGGACATAGAAACAGAGACAGGTCAGGATCAGCATGGGGGAAGTGGAGATTCAGGACCCCCTAAGCACCTGTGGAGATCGAGAATTTCATTAGTTTAATATAGTTATACTTCCACCTAAACAAACTATCAGACGACAAGGTGGAGACACACTATAGTGTTTTCAAAAAGTATTCAGACCCCTTGACCTTTTCCACGTTAGGTTAAAGACTTTTACAAAATAGTATATGTAAAAAAAAAAAAAAATCTACGCACAATACACCATAATGACAAAGCAAAAACAGGTTTCTAGAAAGACCCTTTACTTTGTTGAAGCACCTTTGGCAGCAAATACAGCCTTGAGTCTTCTTGGGTATGACGCTACAAGCTTGGCACACCTGTATCTGGGAAGTTTCTCCCATTCTCTGAAGATCCTCTCAAGCTCTGTCAGGTTGGATGGGAAGTGTTGCTGCACAGTTATTTTCAGGTCTCTCCGGAGATGTTCGATCGGGTTCAAGTCCGAGCCACTCCAGGACATTCAGAGACTTGACCTGAAGTCACTCCTGCGTTGTCTTGGCTGTGTGCTTGGGGTCGTGGTCCTGTTGGAAGGTGAACCTTCACCCCAGTATGAGGTCCTGAGCACTCTGGAGCAGGTTTTCATCAAGGACCTCTCTGTAAATGCCTCGAACCTGACTAGACCCTGCAGCTGAGAAACACCCCCACAGCATGATGCTGCGACTACCATGCTTCACAGTAGGGATGGTGCCATGTTTCTTCCAGATGTGATGCTTGGCATTCAGGCCAAAGAGTTCAATCTTGGTTTCATCAGAACAGCTAATCTTATTTCTGAAGGTGCCTTCTGGCAAACTCTCCCATCTCCACAGAGGAATTCTGGAGCTCTGTCAGAGTGACTATGGGGTTCTTGGTCACATTCCTGACCAAGGCCCTTCTCCCCCGATTGCTCAGTTTGGCCAGGCATCCAGCTCTATAAAGAGTCTTGGTGGTTTCAACCTTCTTTCCTTTTAAGAATGGAGGCCACTGTGTTCTTGGGGACATTCCATTTTTTGGTACCTACAGACAATTCCTTCGACCTCATGGCTTGGTTTTTGCTCTGACATGCACCTTATATAGACAGGTGTGTGTCTTTCTGTCCCTGAAGAAGGCAGTTAACCCACTGTTCCCCGGTAGGCCGTAATTGTAAATAAGAATTTGTTCTTCACTGACTTAAATAAAGGTCAAATAATAAATGTAGTTCCAGTGAAAGAAAATCTTAATGCTACAACATACATTCTACATACAAATTACATCCTAGACAATTCCGCTTGCAACTTTGTGTTAACAGTTTGGGGAAGGCCCTTTCCTGCATGACAATGCACCCGTGCACAAAGCAAGGTTCATACAGAAATGGATTGTCGAGATCGGTGTGGTAGAACTTGACTAGTCTGCACAGAGTCCTGACTTCAACCCCCTTTGGGATGAATTTGAACGCTGACTGAGCCAGGCCTAATCATCAGTGCCCAACCTCACTAATATGGAAGCAAGTCCCAGCAGCAATGTTCCACCATCGAGTGGAAAGCCTTCCCAGAAGAGTGGAGGCTGTTATTGCAGCAAAGGGGGGGAGCAACTCTATATTAATGCCTATGATTTTGGACTGAGATGTTCGACGAGCAGATGTCCATATACGTGTCCATTTGGGATTGGGTCCCACCTCTTCAATTAACACAATGAGTCCCAACCACTACAACGCTGGCGCAATTTGGAATTCTAACCCCATTTAAACATTGTGTTTGAGTTGTTTTGTGAGACAAGGGTGTATCCTGGGTCTTTTTACGTCTGTAGAGTCGATGGTTTGAGCTACAAGTTATCTATGAAAAGCTGGGACTCTCACGAAAACGCACGTGACATGTTTTGCTCTGTCGCTAACAAGCTACACAAGAACCGTTAAAAATGTAAGAGTTTCTTCTACATAGTGTCTATAATACTGTGATACGCTCACATAGTTGCAGTCACAAACTCCACACAGTTGTTACTGACTAGGTGGATATTCATTTCCCAGGGAGGAAACTATTTCTGTACTTACAGCATTCATACAAATTAATTTTGATCAGGATTTTGCTTGAGGACATTTATTTTCAGTCTATTAAACTCATGAATACAACTGTTTATGTGAATTTTTTAAATATTTTTATGTGAAATTGTTTTGTGTTCAGCCCCGCCTTGAAAATAAAATGGTAAAAAAAGGCTAAATATAAGGGCTGGACATGCAGAAAAATTTAAGTCAGATAAACAAAAAGCCAATTTTAGCTGGAGTCTCGGGACTGATAGGGTTAGCGTCTACCTATTAATCACATGGAGTCAAAGCTAAATACCGCCTGGTCATGCTTAATACGCACACAGTCAAATACATCTTTCCTTCATATGGTTCCTAATGAACACAACTCTGGACTGAAATCTGCTTTCTAGCATAGCGTCGCCCACCTGCAGCGAAGCCGTCAAATATCCTGTTCTTCCTCAGGATGGGGTGGCTGTTGGTGCTGATGAGGACCCCTGCCTGGGCGTTCCTGAAGATATCGTTCTCCTCCAGTAAACCCCGTCCTCCGTTGAATATACAGATCCCTCCGTCTCGCCCGTCGTGGATCTTATTCCTCCGGAGGGTGGGGTTGCTGTCGGTCTTTATCCACACCCCCGCCATGGCGTTGTCAAAGATCTCATTGTCCTCGATGAAGCCCAAACCTGAAACAGAGTCAGGATATCAGCCAAGAGGTCCCCCTTTCATGTATCATGGTTATAGAGTTCATGAGGAAGCATCTGAGTGACACAGGAATGTGATGGAGCCACTCCACTCAGAACCTGTGAATCCAGGGTGTCTTAACTGTTCTGCATCATGAATTTCATGTGGAAAAGGTACACTTTCTGAAGAAAATATGTGCTTGCTTCACCCCTCTGCCGACAAAATCAAGCTGAGAGGAGACAGAGGATGGATAGAGACTAACAGTTGGTTTCTCACCTGAGTTGTAAACCAGAATGCCTCCATTTTGACCTCCCCAGATCTTGTTCCGTCTGATTTTGGGATTGCTTCCAGTTCTGTTACAGTGGGAAACATTAACCAACAAATCAATCAATGCATATAATTAAAATCAATAGTATGACAAAAAGTGCATAGCAATGTGATAAATCATCTGTTAAATGCCTTTATTAAAACAGAAACATGCACTACATTATTTACACAGGTTGTCAGTGGGTCCCACCGCGTGGTTGTCAGTGGGTCCCACCGCGTGGTTGTCAGTGGGTCCCACCGCGTGGTTGTCAGTGGGTCCCACCGCGTGGTTGTCAGTGGGTCCCACCGCGTGGTTGTCAGTGGGTCCCACCGCGTGGTTGTCAGTGGGTCCCACCGCGTGGTTGTCAGTGGGTCCCACCGCGTGGTTGTCAGTGGGTCCCACCGCGTGGTTGTCAGTGGGTCCCACCGCGTGGTTGTCAGTGGGTCCCACCGCGTGGTTGTCTATTGACTTTGAGTTCCAGCCCTTTCACTGACCTGATTTGAACTCCAGAGTACATGTGGTTGTAGATATCATTGTCCTCCAACACTCCATGGCCGTTGTCGTAGAAGTAGACACCAACCTGTATGACCCACAAGACAAGAGGGGAGGTGGGAGTGTTTAGTTTGCATTCATCCATCCGTGGGAGATGAGTGGCCCATGGAGCCAACTGAACTGACTGAACCCCCCCCCCCCCCCCCACACTCCAGACACACAAAGGTTAATGCATACACACACATTGTGATATTGTTGTATGGTGGTATTGAACATGTTGTGGATACGTGGTGGTGTAGGGATGTTATATGATGTACTGTTATCTTTAGCTCATTCAGTACAAACATAGTTCACTGTTTTATATGTAATGTGGACGCTTTGGTGTGTTTGGGCCCCAGGAAGAGGGATCCCTAATAAATGCAACTCTCCCTCTATGTCCATACCTGTTTCCCACTGTGTATCCTGTTCCTCCTGAGGACAGGTGTGCTTCCTGTGGTCACCCAGACTCCTGCCAGCGTGTTGCTGTAGACCTCATTCTCCTCAATCACTCCCTGTCCCTTTTCATGCTACAGAGGAGACACACATGAATTACATTAATAACATCCTTGTCCTCTGTCAGTCTGTTGCCTACTGTATGAAGGTTTATTTAACACTAATATGGCAGGCTAATAGTGGTTAAATATGCTAAAGGGTTGCAGATAAACCACAGCTATGAGCTTCATAAGTACTGAACATGTGATTATGTGCTTTCTTTAAATACACATTTAAAAAGGTTCTAGAAAGCTCTACTTACCACATAGATGCCCCCGTGCTGTCCGTCGTGGATCTTGTTGTGTCGTACGATTGGGCAGCTGTTCGTCCTAATCTGGATCCCTGCCAAGGCGTTACCGTAGATATCATTCCCCTCAATGAGGCCTCGGCCGTCACCGAATATGTAAACGCCACCCTGGTTACCGTTGAAGATGGCATTGCCCCTGTGATTGACACACCGTGGAAAAATGGCACCATTGACTATCCATTTACACATCAGCATCAATACAATGTAATATAGATTGTCCATTATGCAAAGGAAGAGACGAGACAGCGAAAGAGAGAGCGAGCACGAAAGAGGATTTTTTTTTGAAAAGTGAGAGAGAAAGAGAATGTATTTGACCCCACTGACCTTATTGTAGGATCGCTATTGGAGGTGACCCACACTCCAGCAAAGTTGTTTGCATAGATCTTGTTCTCGATGAACTGTCCTCGGCCCTTCTCGTGCACGTAGATCCCTCCCGTCTGTCCGTGGTGGATCTCACAGCGCACCACCGTGGGGTTGGCGTACGCCTTCACCTCGAAGCCAGCTATGCGGTTCCTGTGGATGTTGCAGCTCTCAAAGTAGCCCTGCAGGAGGAGACCGTCGCGTCAGTAATAAATCAGAATACCATGGCTATTTCTCAATTAATCGTTGCTCGATTCATCCGATCATCACTCCTCCTTTTCAGAAGCATTGGATAAGAACTTCATAGGAAAGAAACCTTAAACTTTCTCCAAAATAAGGTTGAGAAGAGCAAGGTGTTAAAAAAAAAACTTTAATTTCCTATTTAGAAAATGACCTCAATCCGATGTCTTGTGTAACCAAAATTAGGAATAGATTTCCATGTTTTTAGAAGCTGTGGATTAAGGTTTATGTAACTAAAACCAGTGGTGGGTCTTCAAAACCTACAGTCGGATGAAACCGGGAGGCAACACTTCTCTTTAAGAACAAGAACGGCTACAGACTGAGTAATTACAGCACGTTTTTCGCCAGCTACGGTAGAAACCAAGGTTCTTCCTCAATTCTTTCCTCATTACCTTGCATACGCTCCTCAAAACGCATTGAAGAATGTCAGATGAGAGGGACCGTAGACATTCTCCTACAATACGATAGAGAAGGAAGCGAGAGGATGCAAGGGATGGAGGAAGAATGAGAAAGAGCCTCTAGTCACAACTGTAGTCCAGATCAAAATGGAGCATCATCTCTCAGGGGCAGCCAGACCAGACCAATATGGAGCGTCATCTCTCAGGGGCAGCCAGGCCAGACCAATATGGAGCGTCATCTCTCAGGGGCAGCCAGGCCAGACCAATATGGAGCGGCATCTCTCAGGGGCAGCCAGGCCAGACCAATATGGAGCGGCATCTCTCAGGGGCAGCCAGGCCAGACCAATATGGAGCGGCATCTCTCAGGGGCAGCCAGGCCAGACCAATATGGAGCGTCATCTCTCAGGGGCAGCCAGGCCAGACCAATATGGAGCGTCATCTCTCAGGAGTAGCCAGGCCAGACCAATATGGAGCGGCATCTCTCAGGGGCAGCCAGGCCAGACCAATATGGAGCGTCATCTCTCAGGAGTAGCCAGGCCAGACCAATATGGAGCGTCATCTCTCAGGGGCAGCCAGGCCAGACCAATATGGAGCGTCATCTCTCAGGAGTAGCCAGGCCAGACCAATATGGAGCGTCATCTCTCAGGGGCAGCCAGGCCAGACCAATATGGAGCGTCATCTCTCAGGGGTAGCCAGACCAGACCAATATTGAGCATAGGGTAGCACATTTTGGGGAATATTCAGTGGTGGAAACCTTCCGTGGGAATTGAAGGGAATATATGGAAATGAATGGAAATATATGCAAATTAATATTAATACCATTTAAATGTTTTTTTTGCATTGGATATATTTACCATATATGGAAACAGAAACATGAACCTTTTTATCTTATCATAAGTAGACATAATTGCAAATGACTAAATCCTTGCAATAGAAATAAAAAAAACTATTTAGTTACAAATTGAACTTTAATTAAATGAGTTGGCTCTTCACATGGGATGATTTCACTGAACGATCTCCAATGATCCATCGCATCTCCCAAAGACATTTTCAACATACATCTGTAAAATGATAGTCTAGAAAGCTATGGTTGTCTTCCTCTCAGGCGTCCATGTCTTCTCTCTGGACTTCCTCAATGTCCACTTCTTGAACATCAGACTGAGGCCTCATCTTTACTGTAACTTTCCAAGCTTGTTGAGGGTGTTTCGTTGTCAGGCTCAAAAAGCCTAAAATATGCCCGGATATCCACCAATTTTTCAACCCTTGTATTGGTCAGCATGTTGCGTGCTTTGGTGTGTGTTCCCAAACAAGGACCAGTTGCGCTCTGAGGCGGCTGTTGTTGGTGGGATTTGGAGGATGGAGGCAACAGGGGGAAAAAGTCCCTTCCACCAGGTGGCTGATGAGATATGTTGGCACAACTGCCATATTGCATGTCCATCCCAAAGCCCTTACTTGGAAGTGTACTTCGCCTGACTGCCAAGAACCTTGCCCTCATCCAGGCCAAGGTGGCAAGACACGGTAGTGATGACACCATAGGCCTTGTTGATCTCTGCACCAGACAATATGCTCTTGCCAGCATACTTGGGGTTCAACATGTACGCTGTGGCGTGTATGGGCTTCAGGCAGAAGTATTCACGCATTTTGATGTATTTCAGAACTGCAGTTTCCTCTGCTTGGAGCAACAGTAAAGTGGGCTGGGCAGTACAGATTTCTTCTCTTACATCTGCAAGCAGAGTCTGAACATCAGACAGGATGGCATCGTCTCCCTCAATCTGTGCAATGGTTACTGCTATAGGTTTCAGGCTGCTTAATCTCTCCCAAAATACATCATCCAGGAGGATCCTCTTGATGGGGCTGTCCATATCGGCAGACTGTGATATGGCCATTTCTTGGAGAGACTCGATGCCATCCAGGAGACATGGATGGCATCGATGATGATGACAACACCACCCCAACGGGTGTTTCTGGGCAGCTTCAATGTGGTGCTCTTATTCTTCTCACTTTGCTTGGTGAGGTAGATTGCTGCTATAACTTGATGACCCTTCACCTACCTAACCATTTCCTTGGCTCTCTTGTAGAATGTATCCATTGTTTTCAGTGCCATGGTGTCCTTGAGGAACAGATTCAACGCATGAGCAGCATAGCCAATGGGTGTGATGTGAGGGTAGGAATCCTCCACTTTAGACCAAGCAGACTTCATGTTTGCAGCATTGTCTGTCACCAGTGAAAATACCTAAGCGCTGAGGGAACTTTATGCACTTGACCAGATGATTCTGCATCTTTGTTGCATTCTTCACATATGATTTGGCACAGCATTTGCAAATGTACACAGCTTTTCCTTCTACATTAGCTGCAGTGAAATGTCTCCACACATCAGATAGTGCCCATGGCATTTTCCTGTAAAGATCAGAAACAATAGTTAAAAAATACAATTCCATGTACAGATAAATAGTTAAGCAGTTAGGTTAACCAACTCCTTTGTAAGACAAATATTTTAAAATTAAACATGTATGGAAACAGGTGAATTAACACACCTCAGTTAGCAGGCTCAAGCAAGCTAAAACCCACATGGTAGCAAAAACTAACGAGCAGAAACTGGTAACAAGTTAGAAATGATTTAAAAACACTTTTCTGTAGGCTACTATTTGCTAATTAACAAAAAAAATAATGTAGGTCATAAAATATATTCACCCCACCCAGTAGTGTAATCAAAACTTACAAGACAGCATGTAGTCCTTGGCTCAGTGTAGTAGTGTAGGCTCAATAGCATCTCAGTGTGCAAGATCTTGAGAATCAGCTATACATGTGATGGAAAATGCACTGTGCATGCAGAGGGTTACAATTTCATTGAATTGGGGATAGTTTAACCTCTTCAACCTATGGGGGCGCTATGTCATTATTGGATAAAAAAACGTGCCCGTTTTAAGCGCAATATTTTGTCACGAAAAGATGCTCGACTCTGCATATAATTGCCAGCTTTGGAAAGAAAACACTGACGTTTTCTGCAAACTGCAAAGATATTATCTGTGAGTGTCCCAGAACAGATTTTACAGGCGAAACCAAGATGAAACTTCAAACAGGAAATGAGCAGGATTTTTGACGCTCTGTTTTACTCTGGTCTCCTTATATGGCTGTGAATATGCTGTGAACGAGCTTATTGCGCTCTGCCATTCGTCCAAGATGTCTGCAGCATTGTGATGTATTTGTAGGCATATCATTGGAAGATTGGCCATAAGAGACTACATTTGCCATAAGAGACTACATTTGCCAGGGGGCCGTCCGGTGTCCTTTGTCTAATTTGGTGCGTAATTCCCAGTGGCAATTATTTTACCATGTGATACAGAAGGAGACTCATACTTCCAGGAACGATACATCATTGAAGAGATATGTGAAAAACACCTTGAGGATTGGTTCTAAACAACGTTTGCCATGTTTCAGTCGATATTATGGAGTTAATTTGGAAAAAAGTTTGGCGTTTGGATAAATGAAAGATCGTATTTTTTGGTAGCCAAACGTGACGCACCAAACGGACCGATTTCTCCAGCTCAAAAAATCTTTCAGGAAAAACTGAACATTTGCTATCTAACCGAGAGTCTCCTCATTGAAAACATCCAAAGTTCTTCAAAGGTAAATGATTTATTGAATGTTTTTGCTGGTTTTTGTGAAAATGTTGTCTGCTAATGCTAACGCTAAATGCTAATGCTAAATGCTAACGCTAAATGCTAGTTTGCTAATGGTAGAGAAGCATATTTTTGAAAATCTGAGATGACAGTGTTGTTAACAAAAGGCTAAGCATGAGAGCTAGCATATTGATTTAATTTCATTTGCATTTCATTTGATTTTCATGAATAGTTAACGTTGCGTTATGGTAATGGGCTTGAGGCTGTAGTCATGATACCGGAGCCGGGTTGGCTCGACGCAAGAAGTTAACCAAAATATGCCACAAGACCCAGAATTACCTTGTGTATCCCATGAAAAAAAGGTTCACTGCTATAAGCAAAATTCCCCAAATTCCCGACCCGTTGCAACCTTAATGGAGCATCATCTCAGTGGTAGCCAGACCAGAACAATGGTGTCATCTCACCATGCCGTGGTCGAAGGTGAAGACGCCCACGTCTCTGCCGTGGTGGATGTGGTTCCGTCTGATGATAGGGTTGCCATGGTTTTTCACCCAGATCCCTGCCAGAGCGTTGTTGGAGATCTCATTGTCCTCATAGATTCCCTGGGAACGAAGAATGAGTTGCAGAGTTTCACAGCACAGTCTTGGAAATGGGATGATTTGAGTAATCAAGTGCCAGATGGAAAAGTGGTGTGTGTTACCTACCTGTGCATGATCAGTGATGTAAAGCCCCACGTTCTCACAGTCGCTGATGTTGCAGTGTTTGATGGTGGGACAAGCGCCCTGGCCGCTCACACAGACCGCTGAGCCCACTGAAACCAACAGGTGTAGAGCCAGCCAGGTGAGCATGGTAGAGCCCGGTGTATCCACTACACTTCTCAGACAGATACCCACCTACTGTCTCAATTCCATGTGTGGAAGACACTGTCAAAATATTGCCCTATGAGCTATGATCATTATAATACATTTAGGTGTCATGAAAATTAGATTGCACTTGGTAGGTCTGAGATGCTAAAACTATGCTTAGTGAAAAGCCGGTAGGGCTGAGATGCTAAAACTATGCTTAGTGAAAAGCAGGTAGGTCTGAGATGCTAAAACTTTGCTTAGTGAAAAGCAGGTAGGTCTGAGATGCTAAAACTATGCTTAGTGAAAAGCAGGTAGGTCTGAGATGCTAAAACTTTGCTTAGTGAAAAGCAGGTAGGTCTGAGATGCTAAAACTATGCTTAGTGAAAAGCAGGTAGGTCTGAGATGCTAAAACTTTGCTTAGTGAAAAGCCGGTAGGGCTGAGATGCTAAAACTATGCTTAGTGAAAAGCAGGTAGGTCTGAGATGCTAAAACTTTGCTTAGTGAAAGGCCGGTAGGGCTGAGATACTAAAACTATGCTTAGTGAAAGACAGGTAGGGCTGAGATGCTAAAACTGTGCTTAGTGAAAGGCCGGTAGGGCTGAGATGCTAAAGCTATGCTTAGTGAAAGGCCGGTAGGGCTGAGATGCTAAAACTATGCTTAGTGAAAGGCCGGTAGGGCTGAGATGCTAAAGCTATGCTTAGTGAAAGGCAGGTAGGGCTGAGATGCTAAAGCTATGCTTAGTGAAAGGCAGGTAGGTCTGAGATGCTAAAACTATGCTTAGTGAAAGGCCGGTAGGTCTGTGGAGAGATGGAGACATTGTGTTGTAAGGTACCTGTGCAAGTGCTGCGTATGATACAGTGGTCAATGATGGGACTGCAGTTGACTGTAATCTCCAGACAGTGGTGGGCATTGTGGTGCTGGGCAGACTTATCATCAGGATTAAACTAAGAGAGGCAGACAAACATAAGGGAGTTAGTTTATTATATAGGACTAAGAAAGGAGTCATTCATAACATATGACTAACATCCACAACTGATATCATGTCAACAGTTCCCTTGGTATGATGAGGACCACTGTACAGAGTCAATATGACATTATGATGAGGACCACAGTACAGAGTCAATATGACAATGAGGCCCACTATACAGAGTCAATATGACAACATGATGAGGACCCCTGTACAGAGCCAATATGACATTATGATGAGGACCACAGTACAGAGTCAATATGACATGATGAGGACCACAGTACAGAGTCAATATGACAACATGATGAGGACTGAGGACCACAGTACAGAGTTAATATGACAATATGATGAGGACCACAGTACAGAGTTAATATGACAATATGATGAGGACCACAGTACAGAGTTAATATGACAATATGATGAGGACCACAGTACAGAGTTAATATGACAATATGATGAGGACCACAGTACAGAGTTAATATGACAATATGATGAGGACCACAGTACAGAGTTAATATGACAATATGATGAGGACCACAGTACAGAGTTAATATGACAATATGATGAGGACCACAGTACAGAGTTAATATGACAATATGATGAGGACCACAGTACAGAGTTAATATGACAATATGATGAGGACCACAGTACAGAGTTAATATGACAATATGATGAGGACCACAGTACAGAGTTAATATGACAATATGATGAGGACCACAGTACAGAGTTAATATGACAATATGATGAGTGCTAAATACGGCTGCTAGAATCCTGACTAGAACCAAAAAATTTGATCATATTACTCCAGTGCTAGCCTCACTACACTGGCTTCCTGTCAAAGCAAGGGCTGATTTCAAGGTTTTACTGCTAACCTACAAAGCATTACATGGGCTTGCTCCTACCTACCTCTCTGATTTGGTCCTGCCGTACATACCTACACGTACGCTACGGTCACAAGACGCAGGCCTCGAAATTGTCCCTAAAATTTCTAAGCAAACAGCTGGAGGCAGGGCTTTCTCCTATAGAGCTCCATTTTTATGGAACGGTCTGCCTACCCATGTCAGAGACGCAAACTCGGTCTCAACCTTTAAGTCTTTACTGAAGACTCATCTCTTCAGTGGGTCATATGATTGAGTGTAGTCTGGCCCAGGAGTGGGAAGGTGAACGGAAAGGCTCTGGAGCAACGAACCGCCCTTGCTGTCTCTGCCTGGCCGGTTCCCCTTTTTCCACTGGGATTCTCTGCCTCTAACCCTGTTACGGGGGCTGAGTCACTGGCTTGCTGGGGCTCTCTCGTGCCGTCCCTGGGGGATGCGTCAGCTGGGTGGGTTGATTCACTGTTGTGGTCGGCCTGTCTGGGTTTCCTCCCCCCTTGGGTTGTACCGTGTCGGAGATCTTTGTGGGCTATACTCGGCCTTGTCTCAGGATGGTAAGTTGGTGGTTGAAGATTTCCCTCTAGTGGTGTGGGGGCTGTGCTTTGGCAAAGTGGGTGGGGTTATATCCTTCCTGTTTGGCCCTGTCCGGGGTGTCCTCGGATGGGGCCACAGTGTCTCCTGACCCCTCCTGTCTCAGCCTCCAGTATTTATGCTGCAGTAGTTTATGTGTCGGGGGGCTAGGGTCAGTTTGTTTATCTGGAGTACTTCTCCTGTCCTATTCGGTGTCCTGTGTAAATCTAAGTGTGCGTTCTCTAATTCTCTCCTTCTCTCTTTCTTTCTCTCTCTCGGAGGACCTGAGCCCTAGGACCATGCCCCAGGACTACCTGACATGATGACTCCTTGCTGTCCCCAGTCCACCTGGCCATGCTGCTGCTCCAGTTTCAACTGGCCTGGGCCCTAGGACCATGTCCCAGGACTACCTGACATGAGGACTCCTTGCTGTCCCCAGTCCACCTGGCCATGCTCCTGCTCCAGTTTCAACTGTTCTGCCTTACTATTATTCAACCATGCTGGTCATTTATGAACATTTGAACATCCTGGCCACGTTCTGTTATAATCTCCACCCGGCACAGCCAGAAGAGGACTGGCCACCCCACATATGCTCTCTCTAATTCTCTCTTTCTTTCTCTCTCTTGGAGGACCTGAGCCCTAGGACCGTGCCCCAGGACTACCTGACATGATGGCTCCTTGCTGTCCCCAGTCCACCTGACTGTGCTGCTGCTCCAGTTTCAACTGTTCTGCCTTATTATTATTTGACCATGCTGGTCATTTATGAACATTTGAACATCTTGGTCATGTTCTGTTATAATCTCTACCCGGCACAGCCAGAAGAGGACTGGCCACCCCACATAGCCTGGTTCCTCTCTAGGTTTCTTCCTAGGTTTTGGCCTTTCTAGGGAGTTTTTCCTAGCCACCGTGCTTTTACACCTGCATTGTTTGCTGTTTGGGGTTTTAGGCTGGGTTTCTGTACAGCACTTTGAGATATCAGCTGATGTACGAAGGGCTATATAAATAAATTTGATTTGATTTGATGAGGACCCCTGTACAGAGCCAATATGACGATGAGGCCCACCATACAGAGTGAATATGACAACATGATGAGGGTCACTGTACAGAGCCAATATGACGATGAGGCCCATTGTACAGAGCCAATATGAAGATGAGGCCCACTGTACAAGGTCAATATGACGATGAGGCCCACTGTACAAGGTCAATATGACGATGAGGCCCACTGTACAAGCTCAATATGACGATGAGGCCCACTGTCCAGAGTCAATATGACGATGAGGCCTGACACCTGAAACCCCACCTCTTTAAGGAATACCTAGGATAGGATAAAGTAATCCTTCTCACCCCCCCCCCTTTAAGATTTAGATGCACTATTGTAAAGTGACTGTTACACTGGATGTCATAAGGTGAATGCACCAATTTGTAAGTCGCTCTGGATAAGAGCGTCTGCTAAATGACTTAAATGTAATGTAATGTAAGGCCCACTGTCCAGAGTCAATATGACGATGAGGCCCACTGTACAGAGTCAATATGACAATATGATGAGGCCCACTGTCCAGAGTCAATATGACGATGAGGCCCACTATACAGAGCCAATATGACACCATGATGAGGACCAATGTCCAGAGCCAATATGACGATGAGGCCCACTATACAGAGTCAATATGAGGATGAGGCCCACTATACAGTCAATATGACGATGAGGCCCATTATACAGAGTCAATATGACCGCCCCCAGGTGGCAAGGGTAGGTAACAACACATCCGCCACGCTGATCCTCAACACAGGGGCCCCTCAGGGGTGGATGCTCAGTCCCCTCCTGTGCTCCCTGTTCACTCATGACAACACGGCCAGGTACGACTCCAACACCATCATTATATTTAGCGATGACACAACAGTGGTAGGCCTGATCACCGACAACAACGAGACAGCCTATAGGAAGGTCAGAGACCTGGTCGTGTTGTGCCAAGACAGCAACCTCGCCCACAACGTGATCAAGACAAAGGAGATGATTGTGGACTACAGGAAAAAGAGGACCGAGCATGCCCCCATTCTCATCGATGGGGCTTCAGTGGAGAACTTCAAGTTCCTTGATCTCCACACCACCAACAAACTATCATGGTCCAAGCACACCAAGACAGTCATGAAGAGCGCATGACAAAATCTAATCCCCCTCAGGAGATTGAAAAGATTTGGCCTGGGTCATCAGATCCTCAAAGGGTTTTACAGCTGCACCATCCTGACTGTTGCATCACTGCCTGGTATGGCAACTGCTTGGCCTCAGACCGCAAGGCAGTACAGAGGGTAGTGCGTATGGCCCAGTACGTCACTGGGGCCAAGCTTACTTCCTGTCAGACTCCAGCCACCCCAGTCAGACTGTTCTCTCTGCTACCACATGGCAAGCGGTACCGGAGCTCCACGTCTAGGTCCAAGAGGCTTCTAAACAGCTTCTACCCCCAAGCCATAAGACTCTTGAACATCTAGTCAAATGGCTTCCTGGACTATTTGCATTGCACCCTCCCATCCCCCTCTCCACACCACTGCTACTCTCTGTTGTCATCTATGCTTAGTCACTTTAATAACTCTACATACATGGACATACTACCTCAACTAACCGGTGCCCCCGCACATTGACTCTATATCAATACCGACTTGTACAAAGTCTCGCTATTGTTATTTTACTGCTGCTCTTTAATTACTTGTTACTTTCATCTCTTATTCTTATCAGTATTTTTTTGAAACAGCATTATTGGTTAAGTGCTCGTAAGTAAGCATTTCACTGTAAAGTCTACGCCCGTTGTATTCAGTGCATGTGACTAATACATTTGATTTGATTATGAGGACCACCGTACAGAGTCAATATGTCACAATATGATGAGGACCACCGTACAGAGTCAATAGGACGAGGACCACTGTACAGAGCCAATATGATTAGGACCACCGTACAGAGTCAGTAGGAAGAGGACCACAGTACAGAACCAATATGACAACATGATGAGGACCTCTGTACAGAGCCAATATGATAACATAACGAGGACCACTATATAGAGCCAATATGATGAGGACCACTATATAGAGCCAATATGACGAGGACCACCGTAGTCAATATGATGAGGACCACTGTACAGAGTCAATAGGGCGAGGACCACTGTACAGAGTCAATAGGGCGAGGACCACTGTACAGAGTGAATATGACAATATGATGAGGACCACTGTACAGAGCCAATATGACAATGAGGCCCACTGTACAGAGCCAATATGACGATGAGGCCCACTATACAGAGTCAATATGACGATGAGGCTGACTATCCTACCGATCCTCGACTTCGGCGATGTCATCTACAAAATTGCTTCCAACACTCTACTCAGCAAACTGGATGCAGTTTATCACAGTGCCATCCGTTTTGTCACTAAAGCACCTTATACCACCCACCACTGCGACCTGCATGCTCTAGTCGGCTGGCCCTCGCTACATATTCGTCGCCAGACCCACTGGCTCCAGGTCATCTACAAGTCCATGATAGGTAAAGCTCCGCCTTATCTCAGTTCACTGGTCACGATGGCAACACCCATCCGTAGCACGCGCTCCAGCAGGTGTATCTCACTGATCATCCCTAAAGCCACCTCTTGTTCCAGTACTCTGCTGCCTGTGACTGGAACGAATTGCAAAAATCGCTGAAGTTGGAGACTTATCTCCCTCACCAACTTCAAACATCAGCTATCTGAGCAGCTAACCGATCGCTGCAACTGTACATAGTCTATTGGTAAATAGCCCACCCATTTTCACCTACCTCATCCCCACACTGTTTTCATTTATTTACTTTTCTGCTCTTTTGCACACCAATATCTCTACCTGTACATGACCATCTGATCATTTATCACTCCAGTGTTCTGCAAAATTGTAATTATTCGCCTACCTCCTCATGCCTTTTGCACACAATGTATATAGACTCCGCTTTTTTTCTACTGTGTTATTGACTTGTTAATTGTTTACTCCATGTGTAACACTTGTCTGTTCACACTGCTATGCTTTATCTTGGCCAGGTCGCAGTTGCAAATGAGAACTTGTTCTCCAGTAGCCACCTGGTTAAATAAAGGTTAAATAAAAAATATATTTAAAAAATATACAGTCAATATGACGATGAGGCCCACTATACAGAGTCAATATGACGATGAGGCCCACTATACAGAGTCAATATGACAACATGAGGACCACTATACAGAGTGAATATGACAACATGAGGACCACTGTACAGAGTCAATATGACAACATGAGGACCACTGTACAGAGTCAATAGGACATGATGAAGACCACCGTACAGAGCCAATATGACAATACCGTGGAGACCACAGTACAGAGCCAATATGACAATATGTTGAGGACCACTGTACAGGGTGAATATGAGAACATGATGAGGACCACTATACAGAGTCAATATGATTTGGACCACTGTTGAGTCCAGGCATACACCAACAGTAAGCTAGGCCCATATTATGTAAGTCATGGATAAGACCTCACCTTGATGGTCATGTAGCCAACGTATGCATCCTCTGAGCCCTCCATGAAGACAAACGTTGAGTCTCTGGTGTTCTCAATGATCACTTTGTCTGCTACTTTACCAGATGCTGTTGAAAAAACACAGTACTGGGGTTTAAAAGGGCAGGGCAAAAGACAACACTGGGCTACAAGTGTCCAGCAAAGACAGTCAATGAACCATGTTGCAAGGTCAAGTGGGTAGATAGTAGAGGTCGACCGATGAATCGGAATGGCCGATTTCAAGTTTTCATAACAAATCGGTATATTTGGACATTTTTTTTATTTTTTTATTTTATTATTTTACATTTTTTATTTAACTAGGCAATTCAGTCATCGAATCACAGCCTACTTTGCCAAACGTGTGATGATTTAACAAGCGCATTCGCAAAAAAAGCACTGTCGTTGCACAAATATAAAAAAATATATATATTCAAGTATATATTTTTTAACCTACATATTTAGTTAATATTGCCTGCTAACATTAATTTAATTTAACTAGGGAAACTGTGTCACTTCTCTTGCGTTCTGTGTAACAGAGTCAGGGTATATATATGCAGCAGTTTGGGCCGCCTGGCTTGTTGCGAACTGTGTGAAGACCATTTATTCCTAACAAAAAGACCGAAATTAATTTGCCAGAATTGTACATAAAATTATGACATAACATTGAAGATTGTACAATGTAACAGCAATATGTAGACTTAGGGATGCCACCCGTTTGATAAAATACAGAACTGCTCAAAAAAATAAAGGGAACACTAAAATAACAGATCCTAGATCTGTATTAATTAAATATTATAATTAAATACTTTTTTCTTTACATAGTTGAATGTGCTGACAACAAAATCACACAAATGATCAATGGAAATCAAATTTATCAACCCATGGAGGTCTGGATTTGGAGTCACACTCAAAATGAAAGTGGAAAACCACACTACAGGCTGATCCAACTTTGATGTAATGTCCTTAACCTTTTGCGACGAGCAAACCCGTATCCGTGAGCGTAATCATAGCCTCAAAGGCATTAGCATAACGCAACGGACATAAATAACCCTAGAAACTTTTCCTATTCATGAAAATCGCAAATGAAATGAAATAAATATATTCAAACACAAGCTTAGCCTTTTATTAACAACACTGTCATCTCAGATTTTCAAAATATGCATTACAGCCAACGCTAGACAAGCATTTGTGTAAGTTTATCATGGCATAATGCTATGCTAGGCTCTGCTGGCAGCAGGCAACATTTTCACAGAAATAAGAAAAGCAACCAAATTAAATCATTTACTTTGAAGAACTTCAGATGCTTTCACTCAGGAGACTCCCAGTTAGATAGCAAATGTTCCTTTTTTCCAAAAATATTATTTTTGTAGGCGAAAAAGCTCCCGTTTCTTCACCATGCTTGGCTGAGAAATCAACCGAAAAAATGCTGCAACGCCAAACTTTTTTCAAAATTAGCTACATAATATCGTAGGAAACACGGCAAACGTTGTTTAGGATCCATCCTCAAGGTGTTTTTAACAAATATATTCGATAATATATCCGTTGAGGCAGTTGGTTTCTCATAAGAAGCAATTGGAAAAATGGCTACCTCAGTATTTCACACCATGACCACATGCCATATATGGTCCCTTACAGCCATTCTTCAAGGGAAATGCCTAAAAAGACGTCAGAATTTTGTAGATACCTTGGGGAAAACGTGGAAAATGTAAGCTCATTCGTAGCTCATTCACAGCCATATAAGGACGGTGGCGTCCCACCTGGCCAACATCTGGTGAAATTGCAGAGCGCGAAATTCAAACTACAGAATTATAAATATTTAACACTCATAAAATCACAAGTGTAATACATCAAAATAAAGCTTAACTTCTTGTTAACCCAGCCTCTGTGTCAGATTTCAAAAAGGCTTTACGGCAAAAGCACACCATTCGATTATCTGAGGACAGCGCCCTGCCTACAAAAGCATTAAAAACATATTTCAACCAGGCAGGTGCGCCACAAAAGTCAGAAATAGCGATATAATAAATGCCTTACCTTTGATGATCTTCTTCTGTTGGCACTTCAAAAGGTCCCAGTTACATCACAAAATGGTCCTTTTGTTTGATAATGTCCTTCTTTATATCCATAAAAACTCAGTTTAGCTGGCGCTCTTCAGTCAATAATCCACCCAGTTTCCCTCCATCAAAATGCATACAAAATGAATCCCAAACATTACTAATAAACTTTTCCAAACAAGTCAAACTACATTCATAATCAAACCATAGGTACCCTAATACGTAAATAAAGGATAAAAATTTAAAACTGAGAATTCTTATTGTCTTTACCGGAGAAAAATACCAAAGAACACCCTCTCTTCCAAGCACCTCGAAAAACTACAATTCCTGGCTATTTTTTTCAAAAAAAAAACAGCATGAAACTCTTTCTAAATACTGTTGACATCTAGTGGAAGCCCTAGGAATTGCAATCTGGGAGGATTTTGCCTTATAAAAGTGACAGCCATTGAAAACAGTGGTAGGCTGAATTTTCTTTTGTTGGGGGGGTGGTTTGTCCTAGGTGTTTCGCCTGCCATATCAGTTGTTATACTCAGACATCATTTTAACAGTGTTAGACACTTTAGAGTGTTTTCTATCCAAATCTACCAATTATATGCATATCCTAGCTTCTGGGCCTGAATAACAGGCAGTTTACTTTGGGCACGCTTTTCATCCGGACGTGAAAATACTGCCCCCTATCCAAGAGAGGTTAACCTCTAGTGACACCCCATCCCGTGAACGGGACCGTTGTCATCATTTGACACTAATTAGCATAACGCATCGGACATAAATCTTCCCTAGAAAATATTCCTATTCATGAAAATCACAAGTGAAATATATTGGAACACAGCTTAGCCTTTTGTTAATCACCCTGTCATCTCAGATTTTCAAAATATGCTTTACAGCCAAAGCTAGACAAGCATTTGTGTAAGTTTATCGATAGCCTAGCATAGCATTATGCCTTGCTAGCAGCAGGCAACCTTGTCACGAAAATCAAAAAAGCTAATCAAATTAAATTGTTTACCTTTGATGAACTTCGGATGTTTTCACTCACGAGACTCCCAGGTAGATAGCCAAAGTTCATTTTTTTCCCCCAAATATTATTTTTGTAGGCGAAATAGCTCCGTTTGTTCAAAATGTTTGGCTGAGAAATCGACCGGAAATTGCAGTCACGACAACCCCGAAAAATATTCCAAATTAGCTCCATAATATCGACAGAAACATGGCAAACGTTGTTTAGAATCAATCCTCAAGGTGTTTTTCAAATATCTATTCGATAATATATCCACCAGGACAATTGGTTTCTCAGTAGAAGCGATTGGAATAATGGCTACATCTGTACTTTACGGGAGATTTTCTCCGGGAGCATCATGTGACCACTTGCGCAATGTAGCCCCCTACGGGTATTCTTCAACATGAATGCGTAAAACTATGTCACAATGCTGTAGACATCTTGGGGAATACGTAGAAAGCGTAAGCTGGTTCATAGCACATTCACAGCTCAATGGGGACTCATTGGCACGCAGCACTCAAAATATGGGGCACTTCCGGAGTGGATTTTTCTCAGGCTTTCGCCTGCAACATCAGTTCTGTTATACTCACAGACAATATCTTTACACTTTTGGAAACGTGAAAGTGTTTTCTATCCAAAGCTGTCAATTATATGCATATTCTAGCATCTTGTCCTTACAAAATATCCCATTTAAAACAAACAAACGTTTTTTTCTCCCAAAAATGAAAATACTGTCCCTAGAGTCGCAACAGGTTAATGACCTAAGGCTCATATTTCTGTGTGTTATTATGTTATAATTAAGTCTATGATTTGATAGAGCAGTCTGAGCGGTGGTAGGCAGCAGCAGGTTCGTACGCATTCATTCAAACAGCACTTTTGTGCGTTTGTCATTAGCTCTTCGTTGTGCTTCAAGCATTGAGCTGTTTATGACTTCAAGCCTATCAACTCCCGAGATTAGGCTGGTGTAACCGATGTGAAATGGCTAGCAAGTTAGTGGGGTGCGCGCTAATAGCGTTTCAAATCGGTGATGTCACTCGCTCGGATACCTCGAAGTAGTTGTTCCCCAAAAGCCGCAGGTAGGAGCGAGGAGAGGGACGGAAGCTATACTGTTACACTGGCAATACTAAAGTGCCTATAAGAACATCCAATAGTCAAAGGTATATGAAATACAAATGGTAGAGAGAAATAGTCCTATAATAACTCAAACTTATTACCTGGGAATATTGACGACTCATGTTAAAAGGAACCACCCGCTTTCATAACCTCATGTTCTGAGCAAGGAACTTAAACGTTAGCTTTTTTACATGGTGCATATTACACTTTTACTTTCTTCTCCAACATTGTTTTTGCATTATTTAAACCAAATTGAACATGTTTCATTATTTGAGGCTAAATAGATTTTATTGATGTGTTATATTAAGTTAAAATAAGTGTTCATACAGTATTGTTGTAATTGTCATTATTATAAATAAATAAAATATGCAACTTAAAACATTGTTAAAATTTGTTATTTATAATTATTATTATTTTTATTTTTTAAAAGAAATAAGCCCATTAGTCGGGTATCGGCTTTTTTTTGGTCTTCCAATAATCATAATCGGTTGACCTGTAGTAGATAGACTGGGAACAGACGGTGTACGGTACAGAAAACAATGAACAGAATTAATACGTACCAGCTCCTATCATTGTGATGGGCGATTCGATGTAAATCCACTCATCAGTGTAGACCCCAGAGTGTACGAATATGAGGCCGTCAAAGTGGGCCTCCTGAACACCTCCCAGGGCATCCTCGATGGTGTCATAGTACTGAGGAAGAGGCACCATAGAGAAGTGTGTTACAGCAAAGTCACAGTGAACTCATGATGACCAACCACGCAATAACAACCCACAGATTAAAAAGCATAGTCCTGAACTAAAACGTTAGGCCTACATAAATACAAATAATAAATTACATTTCTATAGCGCTTTTCATAGAATCTCGAAGTGCTTCAAGAGCAAAAAACAAACAAGCAATATATCATGACAGGTCAACCAGTAGAGGCCAGGTCTTTGAAAGATGAATCTTCTGAAGATGGAGAGGGTCAGTTAATGTATTGAGTGGAGAATGCTGGTCAGAGGATGGTGATGGAGTCTGCTGCTGATCTTTTAGAGGGTTAGTCTGGGAACCAACCTGACTTATAGCCACTGGACTTCTCCCCCTTCACTCTGTGTATCACCACTTGGGTGACGCCTCAGCAGCTCTGGTTGCCAGAAAGCTCACCATACAAAGAGTTCAGAATAGTATCCAGTTGTCCTCTCAACAAGCACTCCCATTACTTTAAAGCTTAGGCAATGGAGATTCTTCATTCAGTGTACATTTTAGTCCAGGTCTAGGCTTAAATCGGTGTCAAGGAAACTGGCCCTTAAACTCTCTCAAACAAATACTTACAAGCATGTTCTCTCTTCCTTTGTATCTGGCAGGATTACTGTAGAAGTGTTCTGCGAAGCCTGGCTTCACATGTGCTCCTTTATACTGCAAACAAAAACAAAAAAACATCAATGAATCTGGCCATTATTATAGCACAGTAATACTAATGGTGGGATTGCTTCTAGAATCACATCAATCAAGTTGTCACTCCACTGGAACTTCACTTGCCAAGTTAAATAAAGGTTAAATAATAAAATAAATAAACAAATAGAATTACTGGGACTCCAGTGTTCTTGCATTCATATGTCTGTACAAGCTGTTGACTGTTTTAGCAGCAGTAGGAGTATCTATATGGTTGAGTGACAGTGAGGGTTTCCATAGGTCAGAGGTGAGTGAGTAACAGTAAGGGCAGTGTGGGAAAAGAGGTCATGGGGTCGTTGTCCTACCAGCTGCTGAAAGCTCTCCTTCCACGGGTTGGGCTGCTCGTACTCGTCTGGGTTAATCTGGAAGAATTTCCCCGCCTCAGGATGCATCATGGGACGCGTGTACTCAAACACCTCCATGTACAGCCTCTTCCTGTGAAGCAAAGCAAGGCACAGCCAGACAGGACACCATAAGACAGGGAACTTCAAGCGATAACACACTGGGGGGCGCAGGAGGGGAAAGACAGTGTGTGTTCCAGATTGGATCCATTACATTTGGTTGAAGATGCCCAAATTAGGACAACCGAACAATTCCATGCGGAATGGTGGAACAAACTCCCTCACGACGCCAGGACAGCGGAGTCAATCACCACCTTCCGGAGACACCTGAAACCCCACCTCTTTAAGGAATACCTAGGATAGGATAAGCAATCCCTCTCACCCCCCCTTAAGATTTAGATGCACTATTGTAAAGTGACTGTTCCACTGGATGTCATAAGGTGAATGCACCAATTTGTAAGTCGCTCTGGATAAGAGCGTCTGCTAAATGACTTAAATGTATGTTAAATGGAATCTTTTGAAAATAAACAGTCGTGTGTTCAGTGCTAACTAGCATTGCGGTTCCCATTTTTTACAATTCTTCCCAATTTATTTAAAGCATTACGGGACATTAGAATCCTCCTCTTAACCTTTTATCTTCAACCTAGCTTTGCACCTATGGGTACACTCGGAATAGCCTGCCAACCAACCAAACAACCAAGCAGACAGCTAACAGTCCAACCAAGGGGCCGGCCAGCCAGCCAACCAACCAAAAGGCCGGGCAGCCAGCCAGCCAGCCAACCAACCAAAAGGTCGGCCAGCCAGCCAGCTAGCTAACTATCCAGCTGGCTAGCCAACTAGCCTGCCAACCAGCCAGCCAGCCAACCAACCAACCAAAAGGTCGGCCAGCCAGCCAGCTAGCTAACTATCCAGCTGGCTAGCCAACTAGCCTGCCAACCAGCCAGCCAGCCAACCAACCAAAAGGCCAGCCAAGCCAACCAACCAAAAGGCCAGCCAGCCAGCTAGCCTGCCAACCAGCCAGCTAGCCTGCCAACCAGCCAACCAGCCAGCTAGCCTGCCAACCAGCCAACTAGCCTGCCAACCAGCCAACTAGCCTGCCAACCAGCCAACTAGCCTGCCAACCAGCCTGCCAACCAGCCAACTAACCTGCCAACCAGCCAACTAGCCTGCCAACCAGTCAACTAGCCTGCCAACCAGTCAACTAGCCTGCCAACCAGTCAACTAGCCTGCCAACCAAAGGGCCAGCCAGCCAAACAACCAAAAGGCCAGCCAGCCAAACAACCAAAAGGCCAGCCAAGCCAAACAACCAAAAGGCCAGCCAGCCAAACAACCAAAAGGCCAGCCAGCCAAACAACCAAATGGCCAGCCAGCCAAACAACCAAATGGCCAGCCAGCCAAACAACCAAATGGCCAGCCAGCCAAACAACCAAATGGCCAGCCAGCCAAACAACCAAATGGCCAGCCAGTCAAGCAGCCAGCCAAGCAAAAGGCCAGCCAGGTAAGCAGCCAACCAGCCAAGCAAAAGGTCAGCCAGCCAAGCAGCCAGCCAGCCAAGCGCCCAGCCAGCCAGACAAAAGGCCAGCCAGACAGCCAACCAACTAAAAGGTCAGCCAACCAAAAGGCCAGCCAGCCAACTAGCCTAACCAAGAGGTCAGCCAGCCTGCCAGCAAGCCAGCCAGCCAACTAGCCAGCCAACTAGCCAGCAAGCCAGCCAGCCAACCAACTAGCCAGCCAACTAGCCAACCAACTAGCCAGCCAGCCAACCAACTAGCCAGCCAGCCAACTAGCCAGCCAGCCAACCAACTAGCCAGCCAGCCAACCAACTAGCCAGCCAGCCAGCCAGCCAGCCAGCCAGCCAACCAAACAGCCAGCCATTCAATGAGCCAAGCAGACAGCCAACCAGCCAGCCAATCAGACAGACAGCCAACCATCCAGCCAAGCAGACAGACAGCCAGCCAGACAAGCAACCAACCAGCTAAGCAACCAACTAGACAGCCAGCCAAGCAACCAACCAAGCAGAGAGCCAGCCAAGCAACCATCCAAGTAGAGCCAGCCAAGCAACCATCCAAGTAGAGCCAGCCAAGCAACAAACCGGCCAAGCAGACAACCAACCAGACAAGCAGACAGCCAACCAACCAACCAGCCGAGCAGACAGCCAACCAACCAGCCGAGCAGACAGCCAACCAACCAGCCGAGCAGACAGACAGACAGCCGAGCAGACAGACAGACAGCCAACCAACCAGCCAGCCGAGCAGACAGCCAACCAACCAGCCAGCCGAGCAGACAGCCAACCAGCCAGCCAATCAGACAGACAGCCAACCATCCAGCCAAGCAGACAGACAGCCAGCCAGACAAGCAACCAACCAGCTAAGCAACCAACTAGACAGCCAGCCAAGCAACCAACCAAGCAGAGAGCCAGCCAAGCAACCATCCAAGTAGAGCCAGCCAAGCAACAAAACGGCCAAGCAGACAACCAACCAGACAAGCAGACAGCCAACCAACCAGCCAGCCGAGCAGACAACCAACCAACCAGCCAGCCGAGCAGACAGCCAACCAACCAGCCAGCCGAGCAGACAGCCAACCAACCAGCCAGCCGAGCAGACAGCCAACCAACCAGCCAGCCAAGCAACCATCCAAGCAGAGAGCCAGCCAAGCAACCATCCAACCCAGTCAAAGCAGACGGCCAACCAACCCAGTCAAAGCAGACGGCCAACCAACCCGGTCAAAGCAGACGGCCAACCAACCCAGTCAAAGCAGACGGCCAACCAACCCAGTCAAAGCAGACGGCCAACCAACCCAGTCAAAGCAGACGGCCAACCAACCCAGTCAAAGCAGACGGCCAACCAACCCAGTCAAAGCAGACAGCCAACCAACCCAGTCAAAGCAGACAGCCAATCAACCCAGTCAAAGCAGACAGCCAACCAACCCAGTCAAAGCAGACAGCCAACCAACCCAGTCAAAGCAGACAGCCAACCAACCCAGTCAAAGCAGACAGCCAACCAACCCAGTCCAGCAGACAGCCAACCAGCCACTCACCAGAGGATGGGGTCATTGGCCAGTTCGCTGAAGCGTTTGCAGACACATGCTGCGCGACACAGGTCCTGCTCCAGCAGGTAGGAGAAGATCTTCAGAACCACCTCGTCTGGCAGCTTCTCCTGGAGGTAGTGCTCTGCGGGAGCTGCTAGTGATGAACACAACCATAGGGAAACTTTATTAATGGAGGAGGTATTCACACATCCAAAATAATAACAGGAGATGGACAGAAACAAGGTCCAATACAGAGAGTAGGGGCATTTTCAACCTCCAATTCTCATAAATCATTTTCAACCTCATAATTCTCTCATGTTATTCACCAAAACATTTGTCCTTGGTTTTACTGTAGTGTGTACGTCATTGTTGTCTTTTACAGACATTTGGAAGATTATCCTGGGATGGGCTGAAAGAGATTCTAATAAATAGAAATTAAACAAAAACAATGTTAGAAAGTATTATTTTACCTGTTAAATCTTGAGACTTTCCTGACACTCTGGCACGCTTTGCCCGATGGCCAAAGTCTTCTGTGGCTGAAGTGGAAGCACCCTGCGTATAGAAAGAAAAAAATATTGTTATAAGCCTTGACAGCTGACACGTTTTGATGGAACAGACCATGATCAGCTGCTTAAAAACAACCGTATTCATATTTCAGCATTGTTTTTAATAAATTAAGTTCTTCAATTAATCACCACCGCTAGCGAAATACTTATCAATTATGCAGAGGAAAGATTAATTCTCAAATTCAGCCCATGGGTAAAAGGGAGCCTCATGCTTAAGAAGACACCATTGTGGGTGGAATGCTGATATTGCTCACTAGTCTAGGTCAGAGTACAGCTTTTTGCAATATTTATTTATAACCAGCAGCACTCAGTCCAGGTTAGGTGAGCTGATCCATTTTCAGCAGGCAAACAAATAGATATGTAATGAGTAGAGCTGATATGATACATTATTCTATGTCAGAGACGCATCATGTTTATTCTGCATAACAGATTTCTATCTGAACATTCCACAATGATGTGGCTAGTTGAAGGTGCAGCAGAAGCCCCTTTTACCCAGGACCCTACCCGAGGACACAGAATGACCCACCACCTCTCGGTGACTCAGGCATGTAGCCACTTAAATATTGTTTGCCGTCTTTCCACATACAGTGCCTTGCGAAAGTATTCGGCCCCCTTGAACTTTGCGACCTTTTGCCACATATCAGGCTTCAAACATAAAGATATAAAACTGTATTTTTTTGTGAAGAATCATCAACAAGTGGGACACAATCATGAAGTGGAACGACATTTATTGGATATTTCAAACTTTTTTAACAAATCAAAAACTGAAAAATTGGGCGTGCAAAATGATTCAGCCCCTTTACTTTCAGTGCAGCAAACTCTCCAGAAGTTCAGTGAGGATCTCTGAATGATCCAATGTTGACCTAAATGACTAATGATGATAAATACAATCCACCTGTGTGTAATCAAGTCTCCGTATAAATGCACCTGCACTGTGATAGTCTCAGAGGTCCGTTTAAAGCGCAGAGAGCATCATGAAGAACAAGGAACACACCAGGCAGGTCCGCGATACTGTTGTGAAGAAGTTTAAAGCCGGATTTGGATACAAAAAGATTTCCCAAGCTTTAAACATCCCAAGGAGCACTGTGTAAGCGATAATATTGAAATGGAAGGAGTATCAGACCACTGCAAATCTACCAAGAACTGGCCGTCCTTCTAAACTTTCAGCTCATACAAGGAGAAGACTGATCAAAGATGCAGCCAAGAGGCCCATGATCACTCTGGATGAACTACAGAGATCTACAGCTGAGGTGGGACAACAATCAGTCGTATATTGAACAAATCTGGCCTTTATGGAAGAGCGGCAAGAAGAAAGCCATTTCTTAAAGATATCCATAAAAAGTGTCGTTTAAAGTTTGCCACAAGCCACCTGGGAGACACACCAAACATGTGGAAGAAGGTGCTCTGGTCAGATGAAACCAAAATTGAACTTTTTGGCAACAATGCAAAATGTTATGTTTGGCGTAAAAGCAACACAGCTCATCACCCTGAACACACCATCCCCACTGTCAAACATGGTGGTGGCAGCATCATGGTTTGGGCCTGCTTTTCTTCAGCAGGGACAGGGAAGATGGTTAACATTGATGGGAAGATGGATGGAGCCAAATACAGGACCATTCTGGAAGAAAACCTGATGGAGTCTGCAAAAGACCTGAGACTGGGACGGAGATTTGTCTTCCAACAAAGCAAAATCTACAATGGAATGGTTCAAAAATAAACATATCCAGGTGTTAGAATGGCCAAGTCAAAGTCCAGACCTGAATCCAATCGAGAATCTGTGGAAAGAACTGAAAACTGCTGTTCAAATGCTCTCCATCCAACCTCACTGAGCTCGAGCTGTTTTGCAAGGAGGAATGAGAAAAAATGTCAGTCTTTCGATGTGCAAAACTGATAGACATACCCCAAGCGATTTACAGCTGTAATCGCAGCAAAAGGTGGCGCTACAAAGTATTAACTTAAGGGGGCTGAATAATTTTGCACGCCCAATTTTTCAGTTTTTGATTTGTTAAAAAAGTTTGAAATATCCAATAAATGTCATTCTGCTTCATGATTGTGTCCCACTTGTTGTTGATTCTTCACAAAAAAAATACAGTTTTATATCTTTATGTTTGAAGCCTGAAATGTGGCAAAAGGTCGCAAAGTTCAAGGGGGCCGAATACTTTCGCAAGGCACTGTACATCACACATAGGGTCTGTCCAAAACCGCACCCTATACTGTATAGTGCACTACTGGTCAAACGTTCTTCACTATATAGGGAGCCATTTGGAACATATCCCATGCTTATGACTCACCTCCATGTTAGTCTTTGCTGGACACGCTGCTGTTCTCTTGGGTAGTAGAGACTTTCTTCGAAGTTGGTAAGGACTATTCTGAGCTCCTGGACCGGATTCTTCTGCAACCATATCTGCAGGGACGTCCTCATCTGGAGAGGAAGAGAGGATAGTCAAAACAACCCCATCTGCAGGGACGTCCTCATCTGGAGAGGAAGAGAGGAGAGTCAGAACAACCCTATCTGCAGGGACGTCCTCATCTGGAGAGGAAGAGAGGAGAGTCAGAACAACCCTATCTGCAGGGACGTCCTCATCTGGAGAGGAAGAGAGGAGTCAGAACAACCCCATCTGCAGGGACGTCCTCATCTGGAGAGGAAGAGAGGAGAGTCAAAACAACCCCATCTGCAGGGACTTCCTCATCTGGAGAGGAAGAGAGGATAGTCAGAACAAGCCTATCTGCAGGGACGTCCTCATCTGGAGAGGAAGAGAGGAGAGTCAGAACAACCCCATCTGCAGGGACGTCCTCATCTGGAGAGGAAGAGAGGAGAGTCAAAACAACCCCATCTGCAGGGACGTCCTCATCTGGAGAGGAAGAGAGGAGAGTCAGAACAAGCCTATCTGCAGGGACGTCCTCATCTGGAGAGGAAGAGAGGAGAGTCAGAACAAGCCTATCTGCAGGGACGTCCTCATCTGGAGAGGAAGAGAGGAGAGTCAAAACAACCATATATCTCAGTTTTCGATATTGTGACCAAAACATTGCTTTTGCAACCGTTTGACTTGGCAGTGCAACACACATTAAAAAAAATACAAAGGCAAGGGAATGCCCGTGTGCGTGTAGGGCATATGTCTACCGCTGTGTAGTCGTTAGCGATGCCAATGACAGCGTAACGTCTTCTGGTAGATGGAAATGCAACTAAAAGTTAACTACAAAGTAGCCTCTGCCTGGCAGGTATTCGTATCAATCCAGTGGTCATTTGTGTTGAAGTGTGATACAGACATAGGTGGTAAATTGAATAACAGTCACCTACTCCTATCTATACAGAAGTAAATAAAATCATTCAAAATAGGCTGACATCAGAAAGCATGCTTTGGCCACAGATGATCATTAGCTTCTTTTAAAAGAAAAAGCTATAAATGTTTTTTTTTTTCTTCCATCGCATAGCATGCAGTCGGAAGGACACACAATTTGGGTAGCACGCACGGCAAATACCAAAGATGATTGTTGAATTGCGACCATCAATGAAAAGTAGAGACCCAGCCAGGCATTTCACAATATGACATCATAGTTTGGAAAGCAAATGGCTATTATTGTAAAGAGAAGACAATGAAAAGACTAATCTGTATTTTATAGTTAGCAAAAATTCTCTACTTAATTGATTGAACAGCATAAGCCCCGCTAACGCAACTCTGGCCCTCGAAGCCAATTCCATTGCATTTTTTCATTGCTCCCCTCTAATCAGGCACCAATTTAAGCCTGGAAAATCAGGTGTGTGCAAATCATTTTACGGTAGAAAAGAAAACCAGCAGGCTCCAGCCCTCGTAGGGTAAATTGAGTACCCTTGATATAGCCCATCTTATTGGCTCATATCCCCAGTGTGCACATATTCACTATCATTGTTGGGTCAGTGGCACTTGAAAGTTCGCTTTTGGACAATCATTTCCTCCTCCAGGTTAGATGGATGTCATATTGTAGGCAATTTGTGGCTCACCTTCTCATAGGCTTATTCTATAGATCAGACGTTGTTTTTATTGATCTGTTTGTCAGTGTCAGCAGAGTAGTCTACCCTGTAAAAAAGACCCTGCTACTGTCTCCAGTAAAATAAAGTAATAGAATTGCATGAAATGTGTTTATAAAAAGGCCAAGAAGCGTATCTTATATAACCTATAGGAGGAATGGGCAACTCCAGTCTTCGGGGGCCGGAGTGGTGTCACTTTTCGCCCCCATCCCTAGCAAACACAGCTGACTAAACTAATTGCTATCTAAACTGAAGACCACTATTAGTTGGTTATTGGAGTCAGGTGTGTTAGCTGGAGCAAAAATGTGACGCCAATCAGGCCACCGAGGACTGGAGTTGCCCATCCCAGGCCTATAGCCTAGCCTTACTCTATGCCACAATGCACTCAGCCATGCAGTCTTTTTTGCAAACAGTGATTGGGTTATTTTATTAGTCTAAATTATGAAGATCCGGAATAGTAGGCCATCTTATATAAGTCTGCAAATGCAATGATGCATGGAATGCTTTATCATAAAAGGTACATTTTTGCACTGAGGTCCACAAGCAATAGGAAAAGGTGAGGAGAGCGAGTTGATGAATGCGAGAAGGAATTGTATACACACAATGAGCGGAGTGATTTGTGCTGTTTTTACGTGGCTGATATGAAAATGAACTTTGCGTGTGCTCAGGGATGTATTCATTCCCCCGATTCTGTTGGAAAATGTTTCTTAAACGGAAGCAAACAGAATGGGGAAAACATACCTGAATTTGTTCAATAGAAACTGTTGGACTAACAATTACACCCTAGATCAGCTAGATGCAAGCAAGATTGTGCAAAGCAGGTATTGAATGTGTCACTGTCACCTTGATTACTAAAATTTCTCGACCATGGCACCCTGTATAGTTTCATTCATAGGCTAGATTGTAGCAACCTAAAGATGGGTACAGGGAAATGTGTGTATCAAGTAGTAGGCCTAAACCTAGCGATGTTTTATTGAGCTGGGTGAAGGGAATATGAATGACAGTCAACCAATATGCTGTGATAGAAATAAGGCCATCCTCATGAAGCATTTTTTTATCATCGTTCCTCATCTAAAAACGCCACTGACTGCCACACACACTTGAAAAAAAGCCATAACAATGACATGATAGTAAACCATTCACAGTCAATTCAATAACATTTTTCCTGTGACAATGTGTGAAGTAGCCTTGTTTATAAAGGAGAACAGGTAAATAAGAGGACATGGCTAGAATAAAATCGAGGCTAGTCCTGAGAACTCTGCATAGGCTATGACTAGTAGAAATGCCAGACTACGGCTGCAATGCAGCGAGCCACATTTCCTTTGCACAGCTCCAAAATCTTTAACAGAGAGGAGTTCAATAAGTCGGCCTGCTTCTCAGATCTCTATGACTGACAGCAGAGTATTTGGCCACATTCCATTCATCTGCAGTCAAGCTAGGAGTCCCTGCTGTGGATCCATAGACGAAGCAGTGAGTAATTTGACTTCCCTGCGCCTGATGGCACTTGAGTTCCCATTCACAGCTTCATTAAATAGTACCCGCAAAACACCAGTCTCAACGTCAACAGTGAAGAGGCGACTCTGGGATGCTGGCCTTCTAGGCAGAATTCCTCTGTCCAGTGTCTGTGTTCTTTTGCCCATCTTAATCTTTTCTTTTCATTGGCCAGTCTGAGATATGGGGTTTTCTTTGCAACTCTGCCTAGAAGGCCAGCATCCTAGAGTCACCTCTTCACTTCAAAAGGGTTTTCTAACAATCAATTAGCTAATTCACATTTATCATTTTAAAAGGCTATCACAACGTGCAATTGGAACACTGGAGTGATGGTTGTTGATAATGGGCATCTGTACGCCTATGTAGATATTCCATGATTATTATTATTTTTTTTTTAAATGTACATACAAAAATACAAAATATGCATGTGCAAATATCTGAATGAAATGGACATTTTACCATCTGGCTTCATTCACACAGACCAGTGATCAATGCTAGCAGCCTACCTATTTATGCTACCTAACAAAAGTAACCAATAGAAAATATCACTTGCATGGTTTATTACTTGCGATGGTGGCTTTCATGAATCTGTCTGGGTGAAACCATTAACCTCCCCTTCGAGTTCTCATAGGACATGTCCTGCCAACTGAACGTGACCCAGTCTATTGAGTATCAACAATTGTGCTGAACAGAGCAGGTGATAGAACCCAGGGGACCAGGATAGCATGACCAGAGACGCATGGATGGTGATGTGTGCTGATCATAGAATTACTAGAAGGGGGGAAAAAGCCTTCTCATGAATTGGAAAGATTTATAGTAAGTGGAAAGAAGCATTGTTCTTGTTTGGAACAATCTGTTGACTGCATTTGACCTAATGGAACAGCATGGAAATTTCTCGTAAATATAACAGTGAGCAAGAACCACTGCTCGAGTGACAGGGGGCAGGGCTTGGTGTGTCTGGGAAGCAAACTACACAAATTACACATGGCTGAGAGGCCTTTCAGAATATTGCATGCCACAGACTAAATATACTTAGATCAGTTACAAAGATCTCCCTAGAGGGTAGCAACAACAAAACCATCCTCTATCCTATCATGTATTTGCAAGCAGCAGCTTCATGACCAGGGCATAAAATTGTCGGGTAGGATTTAGGTATTGACGGGTAAGAATGTCTACTTCAACAGCCACGTTGGCATTCGCATTTGTGAATAGTCAAGTATGGGCATATGTGCGAGTTGCGATTTCTAGCAACAAAAAAAACGCTAAAGTAACTGTTTTCAAAGTATTTCTGCTGTTTTGTTTCATAGCTGCTTATAGCACAAATAAATACATATCCTACATTCCACCTTGCGCAGCAACAGCTTTGCACAACAGCTTGGCATACTGAGTGAAACACAGATTCATTTTTGGAGGCGCTGGCACAGACAAACATTGGTCTAATTTACTCAAGTCAGCAAAGTGTCATTGTTATGGCTGTTTTTTGTGCATGTTTCTTGGCTATTTACATTGTTTTGTTTATTGTTAGTTTGAATGTGCTGCTTCCACTGATGGGAGAGAAGCTGTCAACTGCTCAGTCACATTCTCACACACCTCGTGGCCACATTACCACGGTAACCTCCCGCCCTTAAAGGAGCTGCTGAACATTTTTTCTCATCTGATATTTGGGTTAAAATAACCAATGAAATTGAGCAATATGCCACATTACTTCTTACTAATACATTTCTTGTTCTGGAAACAATACAAGGAATGGTCATCAGTTTATGTAATTATGGGGGGGGGGGGGGGGGGTATTTTGGCTGGTTAACAATCTGAGTGGCTGATAGATTTTTTTCATCTGCCTGCCACCATGGTTGAATATAACAAAAAGTTAATTTAGGCCTTGTTCATGACTATTGAACTCTGAGAAGGGATCAGATTCCAGGCTTGACGAACAGGAGCAGGCCGATCAGCAATAAAGAGTTGAGTTGTTTGGGGGCGTAGGCTAATGGCAACGGGGAAGAAAATCTAGAACAGCAATGATTCCAGACCAGTCCTTCCCACTACTAAACTTCTAATCCGTGACCTTCACTAGGTCCAAAGACCATTACATCATCAAAACCACATCATAGTTTCAGAGGCAGCAGGTCAGAATTTCACCGGAAAAAGCCACGTCTTTTGCCTGGAAGACATGGTGCAAACGATTCACAACATGACAATGATAATAGCCTGAACTGTCAGTTGTACAAACAAGATATGGCAAATCAGCTGGCTTAGTGAACTAGGCGACCCCTCAGGGCATCAGGGTCAGAACGTCTATGAATGTGTCACACAGACAGACCCTGTGAAACCTTCCCTGTCAGTTTGTATCAAGCCTAACCATAGACACACATAGGCTACATCACATGATAGAGATATATATATATATATGGCTCTGGGCCAATATACACTGTGGCAAGTTTATTAGCTAAACCCGTTCAAGAAAATGGTTTGCTCCTACAGACAGTCACGAGGCTGTGGTTTTCTACATAAAGCAGGCAGACAGGAATTGAGGCATTCAGTTACTGTGTAGATTGAAAGTAAGAATGGGCTAAATGAGTGACCTAAACAACTGAGCGTGGCATTATCCTCGGTGCCAGGCACCAGTAACTCAGAAACGGCCTCCTGGGCTTTCCACGCATGACAGTGTCTAGGCTTTACCGAGAATGGTGCGACAAACAAACAAACATCCAGTCAGCAGTGTGGTGGGGCAAAACAGCTTGTTGATGAGAGATATGAAAAGGACAATGGCTAGGATCGTGCAAGCTAACAGGTGGGCCTCAAACTGGCGAATAACGGCATGCAGAACGGCATCTCGGAGCACAACTCATTAGTCCTCGTCACGGATGAGCTATTACAGCCGACAACCACCCTGGCTCCACTCCAATCAGATAAAAACAAGAAGCAGCAGCTCCAGTGGGCACACGATCAGACCACTGGACAATTGAGTGGAAAAACAGCACCTGGTCCGACTTAGCGTAAGTAGCATGAGGCCATAGTCCCATCCTACCTGGTGTCAACGGTGTAATGGTGTGGGGCAAGTTTCTGGCACATGTTAGGTCCCTTGATACCATTGGAGCAATGTTTCCATGCCCAAGAGAATTCAGGCTGTTCTGTAGACAAAGTAGGCCCCTGAGCCATTACTAGAGGGGTGTACCTGATAAACTGAGTATGCATACATACACACACACATATATATCATCATTGAGACATTCTGCTGTTTCCTGAGGGAATGAAATCCTATGACAAAAGTTGGGAGAGATACAACAGATTAAAGTTCAGCCTTCTAGCAATGTTGCACAGAGCCTTCTAGTGTCTATCATAGTGCAAAGCGTATAGGCGTATGCACAGCAGTGTTCTACAGGGTCGCGTAAACGCACAATTCTTTGTTTTCTCAAAGAAGAAAGATAAACTGCTTAAGATCTAAAATGCTTATTATTGTAATTTCTAGTCGGCATCAGAATAATTTTGTGCTTCAGTTGCAATTCTCCACTTGGATGAGAATTCACGAACTGGCATTCTATCAGCATAGTGTAGCATAATTTTGTCCAGTAAAATGCAAGATTAACTTCAATAAAAACATTAGGAAATGTAGCTGGCTACATTCTATTATTAACATTAGAAATATGATGGCCATGCATCACTTGCGAAAAATATCTTGCTTTTTCATTGTAAGCTCATTTACTTGTGTGGCTGCTAGTCAAATAATGTTGCACTTCTGTTGTCATCTGATAAAAATTAAGCTATTTTCTGCCAAATGTGTTGCACTAATGAATTTTCTGTTGAGGAAAGCTATAGTTGCACGCAGGGCCTAAAATTGACACCCGCCACCTGCGGGTAGATTTTGGCATTGGCGGATAAGATGTCTATTTCACCAGCTCTTTGGGGGGTGGTCAGGATGCCACAGAGTGAGCACTTCACTTGTATTCATTAATAAAAATAGTCAAGTATATTGGAGCATTTATTTTACAAAGTATTTCTGCCATTTTGTTTCATAGCTGGTAAATGAATCGTGCAAAGTCAAAGAACTATGAATCCTATCCCACTTCGAGCTGCAACACTGCCCGGTTCGGGACTGTGCACAAGTGAAGAGCGGAGTTAAAGATTTGTTTTTAAAAGCGCTCTGCACAGGCATAAAAGTTGGTCTAATTTACATAGTTTTTTTCATGAGCTAGGTTGTTATTCAACATTTGAGTTTCAACTGCTAGGAAAGAGAAGACAACGCAGCTATTAGACAATCTCACAGGCACAAGACTTGAGTTGCATTACCATGGTAACCTATCCCTAGAGTGAAGCATGACAGTGGCAGCATCATGCTGTGGGATGTGTTTCAGCATCAGGGACTGGGAGACTAGTCAGGATCGAGGGAAAGATTAACAGAACAAAGTTGAGAGATCCTTGGTCAAACCCTGCTCCAGAGCGCTCAGGCACTCCTACTGGGACAAAGGTTCACCTTCCAACAGGACGACGCAGGAGTGGCTTGGGGACAAATCTCTGAATGTCCTCGAGTGGCCAAGCCAGACCCTAAACTTGAACCCCATCGAACATCTCTGGAGAGGCCTGACAATAGCTGTGCAGCGACGCTCCCCCCATCCAAACTGAGAGCTTGAGAGGATCTGCAGAGTGGAACGGGAGAATCTCCCCAAATACGGATGTTTCCGAGCTTGTGGCATCATACCCACGAAGACTCAAGGCTGTAATCGCTGCCAAAGGTGCTTCAACAAAGTACTGAGTAAAGGGTCTGAATACTGATGAAAATGCACTGTATATGGATGACATATAGCCAGGCACATTTAACAGTTAGGCTATTGATTTATAGACCTAATTAAGTTGGGGTTTGCTCGATCCTCAATTTTCTTATACAACTAGGCTAAGCACTAGTCGCACAGGACTAGTAATACTAGAGAATGTTGGTTATGTAATTATTACCCCATAATTCCATTATTCCAGAGGATGACTCGGACGTGATTCGTTTTTTTCCAAACTGCCCCCTGTAATTCCTTCTTTTTTTAAAATTGAGCCCAGGCGATAACTGGGCTACATTGATAATTAGAGCTTGGTTCCCAAGTTTCTGAACTGTACCAAACCATCTTTGGTATACTGTCACCAAAATATTTGAACTGAGAAAGTATTATTATGATCATGATCACCCTCACCAGCAGAATACCAGCCTGCATACCACTGCTGGCTTGCTTCTGAAGCTAAGCAGGGTTGGTCCTGGTCAGTTCCTGGATGGGAGACCAGATGCTGCTGGGTACCGTCTTTCGGATGGGACCTTAAACCGGTGTCCTGACTCTGAGGTCATTAAAGATCCCATGGCACTTATCGTAAGAGTAGGGGTGTTAACCCCGCCCGGTGTCCTGGCTAAATTCCCAATCTAGCCCTCAAACCATTACGGTCACCTAATAATCCCCAGTTTACAATTGGCTTATTCATTCCTCTCCCCTCTAACTTTTCCCCAGGTCGTTGCTGCAAATGAGAATATGTTCTCAGTCAACTTACCTGGTAAAATAACAGATTGATTAAAAAAGAATCATTAGGATATTTTAGATGTCCTAAATGCCCCCAGCCTTCAGATGTGAGCTAAACAGTGCACTTAAAATTAGTTAAGGCTGTGGATGCAAAACTGAACTTTCCATTTCAAAATATTGAGGCAGTTGTATGCTGCTTTGTGATCCATTTACAGCAAGGGTAACATTAAATATGTGCAATATTTTTTACTGATGCATTTGACAATATTCCATAAATACACACAAAACATATGAACAAAAGCATTCACTGTGAAAGTTGATACATGTAGCCTATATATGAAGGCCTATGTATCCAATCAGTTAGTTCTTGCTCAAACCATGAGCAACACCTGTCAAACTCAGACATTTATCTCAAAATACAGGGATGTTGATTCGCATGGGACTGGTATTATCAGAGGACCTTGGAGTTTGCAAAAAAACATTAGATTATTCTGGCTGGATTTGTAACTCTTTGGCAAAGTACATATGATTGATATGGCAGATTCGGACGGGACAAAAATTATAGTTGTGGTGTCTTGTGCCAGTAAAACTAATCCCGTCAGAATAGGGTTTAAGGCATAGACTTTTTCCTCGTCTCTGCTGCTGCCTCCGCCGCAATGTTCTCAATCCCAATATGCTGGCTAATTTTGCTATTATGCACATAGCAACATTGGAAAAGGTGCCAATTCTACACCGCACTGAAGATTACGTTTCAGAACCGTGGGCAGCGAATGCAGAGGAAAGCGCAGGTTATTAAATTATTTATTTATTAGCGTTGCACCATCATCATTATATAATATAACTATATAAAATGTCAGTATCACATGTATTAGAGTGATGGACTGTGCCATCCCTGTGGACTCCACAATGGTTTAGACCACTGAGTAAGGCGCGAATCAGATGGGTGTCTTGTGCACCATGACAAAATTGCAACTGCTCAACTAAAGAAATCTCGGTCGACTAACAGCCTATCGACCAAACAATCGACCAGTCGACTAAATGGGGTCAGCACTACAAAGGACACGTAGTGTGTCGGGTTGTGCTCCACCTTCATTATAGCATCATCAATGTATCATTACTGGGGAACAAACCAAGACTAGAGATGGGATCCTGGGGGTGGTGGGGAGTCGACAGAATAAAGACCACGATAGGAAGAAACTGGGTTCACTTACTAAAAAGACAGCCAGGGTCTAGCTGCATTGTTCCTGTCATGGTTCCTGTGCCCCACTAGTTAATCATCCAACAGATCAATGGAAATTGGCAACAGGGGCACATTTATGATTTTGCCAACATCAGCTAAATTACATTTCAGGTTTTTAAGGTACAAAAGTAAATGAAGATCTAATATAATACCAGATACATGGATTGCAAATAGTTTAAGAGGTGGTAGTAACGAAAACAAAACAGTGTTTCAGGCCGATGAATGCAAATGTCTATATGTAGGCCTGTAATCTGTAAATGTAGCCTAGGGCTAATCTCTATTCCAGTGTATGCGTTCCACATCTGAAGAAGACCGAGCCCAGTTCACAAATGCCAGTCGCAAACATTCTTATTCAACTTCATATGTTTCCCTAAAACTGCATTTAGACAGCAGCCAAATTCAGATCTTTATTTCACTAATTGTTTTTTTTCAGTTTTGAAAAAGATCTGATGTGAAAAGATCTGAGGCGAGTCTAACAAGGCTTCTGTTTGCAGTCAACATTTTGCCAGAGTAACAATTTCAGTTGAACGATTTGAATACACATTCCAAAACGTTAGTGAAACATCAAACTACTTTTTGTAAGGATTACTGACTTTTTAGCGACAATGTTCAAACTGAAAATGATTTGGCAATTACTACTAAATTGAATTCCTACAATTGAAAGTCTACATGGCCACTTGATTATTTTTTTAGTGGCAGTTTAGACCCAAATCAGACACTTCCATTCGCCACACACTACCTTCTCAGACTGTTCGCAAACGTTTTCAGACTGTCGCGGCTAAAACAAAACAAATGGAATATGTAAACTAATGTTAGTCAAAGTAGAATCGTCAGCCTGTTTAAACGCAGCATAACTAATTAGGAGAAAATATTTTCTAACTATTGGAGGTATATTTCTAACAATCAGAGCAGCTTTTTAGGTAATAATTGCAATAACATATCTGCAGACTGTGGTTACTACATGCTGTGGCCACTGCTATTGAGGCTACTAGCGCTGTCTCTGCTCCACACTCCAGCACAATAAGTGGCGGTAATACATCAACGAAGGATGCCAACAGCCCCCCAACAACAACAACAACAACAACAAAATAACCACAGGAGAAGGCTGCTAGGTAGTGTCCTTTGTCCCCGCCGACATGTACTGCTTTCCGGTAGTTCTGTTAACAGTACGGTAAGTAGCTAACTAGCAGGGAAACGGGTACACTGTCCTTCGCTTCCCGAGCACTGCTTTCCCGCAGCTCTTAACTTTATGGCGCGCAAAGTAGCTAGCTAGTGTAGCCAACTCAACTACACTTACCGTAACATTAAATTAACTGGGAAAGCAGTGCTCCGCAGGCGTTGGCGAAGGACACTGTGTCGGTGTCCTGGCTAGCAGTCGTTAATGGCAGTGTCCGCAGCATGTAGTTAAAGTGGTAGTGGGTGTGGTATGGAGTAATGGATGCAGACTAATTCATAATTGCCCAAAATATCAGAATTGGGCTGTCTGTGTAAACGCAGCCAATATAACCTAGCTAGCAAAAGTTACATGCACCTCTGCAATTCAAAGAGGCCTCAGATCACCATTTGAACAGCTGCCTTGACTATGTTGAAGCTGCCTCAGCTAACGTTTACTACTAGTGCTGGCTGTCACTTATCCAACAAGTTAGTTAGCTAGTCACGTTCATTTATAGTTATTACAATAACGTAGCTGGCAAATTGACTGTAGTAAACCTAGTTTTATCAGGCCAACTGAATCACCTAACGTTAGCACTCACAAAAAGCTCTGCTGACGTGATGGTCGGTCCCTTCAGGTGAAATTTCCCTGCATTTAGAAAGTCATCTTTGTCTAAACATCAGTTGGCAAAGTACCGGTAGTGAGCCTATTTTTAGATTATCGCACATGGAACATAAACATTTGTTTACCTTTGAAACGTTATCTTTCGAAAGATTGCCTGGTTACCACATTGCTAACCCACTGTGCGCTTCGGGACACAACGCCAATGGGTGTCCGACCGTCAGATGTCCATCCCAACACAGCCAGACATTGACAAACTGGATAAGCTGGCTAGCAAATTTAGATGCGTCAAGCTAATTTAGCTAACTGTCTAATTTAGCTTATGCGAGAGTAACGTTAACCACAACTAAAACGTGATTTATTCAGCTACTATGTAGTTAATTGAACTATCCATGCTGAATATAATAACCAATATTATTCTCTACAATTTGTGACGTGACTAGATAGCCACCTAAAAACAACTCCCTAACTGCTTTAGCTAATGTTAATATTAGCTAGCCAACACAAACAACTCGTCTCCAGACCAAACGCAACTTTGGTTAAGTTAATAACAAGTGAAGGCGTAATTAGAAGAAAGTCAAATGTGCCGCCAATGTGCTAATTTAACAACAATTGTAAGTAAATGTGCACTTTGATACTTTCCTAAGAGCTATTCAAACAAAGGCGTAGTTCCTGGCTAGTTGTCTACAGATAACGTCATCATGGGTTGCCAATTTGCTTGTTACGTTAGCGTACTAGCCAGCTGGCTAACTTTACATGCTAATAAACACTAGCGAGACTACCAACAAATAGAAAAAAAAACTACCTCATGACAAACTCGTGGGCTAACCATTATTAGACGTGTATTATTGTCGTTGGTGCGTTTGAGCAATCTAGCTAGTTAGCTGGCATTCTTCTACGACGTGTAGTCTAGTCAAGATCAGCAAGGATTCGCTAAGGTCTAGGAGCAAACCAAGCCAAACAAAGCGCGGCCTAAGAGATTGTCGACAGAACAAGAAGCCTCGGCGTTTCCTACAGTCTCCACCAAAAGGGAAAGACGTTTTCAACCCATTTTTTTTTTAAAGCCACAGCTATATTCAAACGTTTAATTTGAGTCAACAAGTAACCGAACCAACGTATTTCTGAAATTGTTTCAAAAGCGCCCAGTTAGCTTAGAGGTGACGTTACATGCATTACCTCTTTCCTGGTTGTTCCTTTCCGGCTGTACCGGGCGCGGCCTCGACACTCGCCTGGGTCTTCTGCTGGTTGCTCTGACGGAGTTCATTTGCGGTGTTTAGAATAAAATAAATCAAACCCTTCTCTATAGTTAGAACGACGTCTAAGCACGCAATCTAAAATGTTTTTTTCTTAAACATTGCGCAATAAGTCACCCCTTTCCTGCAGCTCGAGAAAAATATATATTTTTGCGTTGCCCCTGCAACCCTTGCTCAGCTCCGTATCACTGTTGCAGGAGGAGCCATTAGCACACAGCGACCGTCCGACAACAAGAACATCACATGGGAAGACTATCCACCAATAGCACATCGAAGTAGGCCGTTTTTTTCTGCCACTGCAAATAGGAATGTGTGTCTGTAATGTCTGAAATTGACTGACTGGGACTGAAACAAGAAAGGCTATTATATGGACTCACTTTACCTTCTGAACGATTGCTATTATTAGCCTACTGTAGCCTAATCATCACGATTACCTGTGTGTTAGTACTGGTCTGGAACCAAACCCTGCACACCCCGTGGGTCTCCTGTACAGACCAGTCTACTGAATCATAAAAGCATGTGTCCTGTGCAGGGGGGGGGCTAGCTAGTAGCCCACAATAGGACTGAAGAACAAAGGCCTGTATGGTTAATGAAGCCCAAGCCATGGTCTATAAGATTATATATGATTAATGAATACCAAGCCATGGTCTATAGGCCTATATTTGGTTAATGAGGCCCAAGCCATGGGCTATAGGTCTATATATATATATATTTATTTATCTGTACCTTTTATTTAACCAGGTAGGCCAGTTGAGAAAAAGTTCTCATTTACAACTGCGACCTGGCCAAGATAAAGCAAAGCATTGCGACAAAAAACAACACAGTTACATGTGGGATAAACAAACGTACAGTCAATAACAATAGAAAAAAAAATATATAGAGTGTGCGCAAATGGAGTAAGGAGGTAAGGCAATAAATAGGCCATAGTAGTGAAGTAATTACAATTTAGCAAATTAACACTGAAGTGATAGATGTGCAAGTAGAAATACTGGTGTGCAAAAAAAGTAAATAAAAACTATTTGGGGATGAGGTTGGTAGTTAGGCTGTGTACAGCTGCAGCGATTGGTGAGCTGCTCAGATAGCTGATGCTTAAAGTTAGTGAGGGAGATATAAGTCTCCAATTTAAGAGATTTTTGCAATGCGTTCCAGTCATTGGCAGCAGAGAACTGGAAGGAAAGGCGACCAAAGGACATGTTGGCTTTGGGGATGACCAGTGAGATATATCTGCTGGAGCGCTTGCTACGGGTGGGTGTTATGGTGACCAGTGAGCTGAGATAAGGCGGAGCGTTACCTAACAAAGACTTATAGATGACTTGGAGCCAGTGGGTCTGGTGACGAGATCATACAGGTCGCAGTGGTGGGTGGTATATGAGGCTTTGCTGACAAAAACGTATGGCACTATGATAGACTGCATCCTGTTTGCTGAGTAGAGTGTTGGAGGCTATTTTGTAAATGACATCGCCGATGTCGAGGATCGCTAGGATAGTCAGTTTTACGAGGATATGTTTGGCAGTGTGAGTGAAGGAGGCATTGTTGCAAAATAGGAAGCCGATTCTAGATTTAATTTTGGATTAGAGATGCTTAATATGAGTCTGGAAGGAGAGTTTACAGTCTAGCCAGACACCTAGGTATTTGTAGTTGTCCACATATTCTATTTAAGTCAGAACTGTCTAGAGTAGTGACGCTCGTCGGGAGGGCGAGTGAGGACAGCGATCGGTTGAAAAGCATGCACTTCGTTTTACTTGCATTTAAGAGCAGTTGGAGGCCACGGAAGGAGAGTTGTATGGCATTGAAGCTCGTCTGGAGGTTAGATAACACAGTGTCCAAAGAAGGGCCAGATGTATACAGAATGGTGTCGTCTGCGCAGAGGTGGATCAAGGAATCACCAGCAGCAAGAGCGACATCATTGATATATACAGAGAAAAGAGTCGGTCTGAGAATTGAACCCTGTGGTGCCCCCATAGAGACTGCCAGAGGTCCAGACAACAGGCCCTCTGATTTGACACACTGAACTCTATCTGAAAAGTAGTTAGTGAACCAGGTGAGGCAGTCATTAGAGAAACGAAGGCTGTTGAGTCTGCCAATAAGAATACAGTGATTGACAGAGTAGAAAGCTTTGGCCAGGTCGATGAAGACGGCTGCACAGTACTATCTTTTATCGATGGCGGCTAGGATATCATTTAGCACCTTGAGTGTGGCTGAGGTGCACCCGTGACCAGCTCGGAAACCGGATTGCACAGCGGGGAAGGTACGGTGGGATTCGAAATGGTCAGTGATTTGTTTATTAACTTGGCTTTCGAAGACTTTGGAAAGGCAGGGCAGCATGGATATAGGTCTGTAACAGTTTGGGTCTAGAGTGTCACCCCCTTTGAAGAGGGAGATGACTGCGGAAGATTTCCAATCTTTAGGAATCTCGGACGATACGAAAGAGAGGTTGAACAGACTAGTAACATCAAATGTATTTATATAGCCCTTCGTACATTACATCAGCTGATATCTCAAAGTGCTGTACAGATACCCAGCCTAAAACCCCAAACAGCAAGCAATGCAGGTGTAGAAGCACGGTGGCTAGGAAAAACTCCCTAGAAAGGCCAAAACCTAGGAAGAAACCTAGAGAGGAACCAGGCTATGTGGGGTGGCCAGTCCTCTTCTGGCTGTGCCAGGTGGAGATTATAACAGAACATGGCCAAGATGTTCAAATGTTCATAAATTACCAGCATGGACGAATAATAATAAGGCAGAACAGTTTAAACTGGAGCAGCAGCATGGCCAGGTGGACTGGGGACAGCAAGGAGTCATCATGTCAGGTAGTCCTGGGGCATGGTCCTAGGGCTCAGGTCCTCCAAGAGAGAGAGAGAAGGAGAGAATTAGAGAACGCACACTTAGATTCACAGAGGACACCGAATAGGACAGGAGAAGTACTCCAGATATAACAAACTGACCCTAGCCCCCCGACACATAAACTACTGCAGCATAAATACTGGAGGCTGAGACAGGAGGGGTCTCAGCCTCCAGGGGTCAGGGGTCGCAACAAGGGCAGAAGATAATTTTAGAACGAGAGGGTCCAGATTGTCAAGCCCAGCTGATTTGTAACGGATGTGAAACGCTAGCTTAGTTAGCAGTGGTGCTCGCTAAATAGTGTTTTAATCGGTGACAACACTTGCTCTGAGACCTTGAAGTAGTGGTTCCCCTTGCTCTGCAAGGGCCGCGGTTTTTGTGGAGCGATGGGTAACGATGCTTCGAGGGTGACTGTTGTTGATGTGTGCAGAGGGTCCCTGGTTCGCGCCCGGGTATGGGCGAGGGGACGGTCTAAAGTTATACTGTTACATATGGTTAATGAAGCCCAAGCCATGGGCTATAGGCCTACAGTGGCGCAAAAAATATTTAGTCAGCCACCAATTTTTTAAGTTCTCCCACGTAAAAAGATGAGAGAGGCCTGTAATTTTCATCATAGGTACACTTCAGTTATGACAGACAAAATTAGAAAAAAATCCTGAAAATCACATTGTAGGATTTTAAATTAATTTATTTGCCCGGGCGGTGTGTTTGGGATCATTGTCATGCTGAAAGACCCAGCCACATTTCATCTTCAATGCCCTTGCTGATGGAAGGAGGTTTTCACTCAAAATCTCACGATACATGGCCCCTTTCATTCTTTCCTTTACACGAATCAGTCGTCCTGGTCCCTTTGCAGAAAAACAGCCCCAAAGCATGAAGTTTCCACCCCCATGCTTCACAGTAGGTATGGTGTTCTTTGGATGCAACTCAGCATTCTTTGTCCTCCAAACACGACGAGTTCAGTTTTTACCAAAAAGTTATATTTTGGTTTAATCTGACCATATGACATTCTCCCAATCTTCTTCTGGATCATCCAAATGCTCTCTAGCAAACTTCAGACAGGCCTGGACATGTACTGGCTTAAACAGGGGGACACGTCTGGCACTGCAGGATTTGAGTCCCTGGCGGCGTAATGTGTTACTGATGGTAGGCTTTGTTACTTTGGTCCCAGCTCTCTGCAGGTTATTCACTAGGTCCCCCTGTGTGGTTCTGGGATTTTTGCTCACTGTTCTTGTGATCATTTTGACCAAACGGGGTGAGATCTTGCGTGGAGCCCCAGATCGAGGGAGATTATCAGTGGTCTTGTATGTCTTCCATTTCCTAATAATTGCTCCCACAGTTGATTTCTTCAAACCAAGCTGTTTACCTATTGCAGATTCAGTCTTCCCAGCCTGGTGCAGGTCTACAATTTTGTTTCTGGTGTCCTTTGACAGCTCTTTGGTCTTGGCCATAGTGGAGTTTGGAGTGTGACTGTTTGAGGTTGTGGACAGGTGTCTTTTATACTGATAACAAGTTCAAAAAGGTGCCATTAATACAGGTATTGAGTGGAGGACAGAGGAGCCTCTTAAAGAAGAGTCTGTGAGAGCCAGAAATCTTGCTTGTTTGTAGGTGACCAAATACTTATTTTCTTATTTGCAAATAAATTAATTAAAAATCCTACAATGTGATTTTCTGGGAAAAAATGTATCATTTTGTCTGTCATAGTTGATGTGTACCTATGATGAAAATTACAGGCCTCTCTCATCTTTTTAAGTGGGAGAACTTGCACAATTGGTGGCTGACTAAATACTTTTTTACCCCATTGTATATGGTTAATGCCTATAGGGACAAGGTCAGAGACTTGGCAGTGGTGCCAGGATAACTATGACAAAGGAGATTATTGTGGACTACAGAAAAAGGAGGACCGAGCACACCCCCACTCTCATAGGCAGGGCTGTAGTGGAGCAGGTTGAGCGCTTCAAGTTCCTTGGTGTCCACATCACCAACAAACTATAATGGTCCAAACACACCAAAACAGTTGTGAAGAGGACACGACAACGCCTATTGCCCCTCAGGAGACTCAATAGATTTGGTATGGGTCCTCAGATCCTCAAAGAGTTCTACAACTGCACCATCGAGGACATCCTGACTGATTGCATCACCCCCTGGTATGGCAACTGCTTGGACTCGACCGCAAGGCAGTACAGAGGGTAGTGCGTATGGCCTCGTAAATCACTGGGGACAAGCTTCCTGCCATCCAGGACCTCTATACCAGGCAGTGTCAGAGGAAGGCCCAAAAGATTACCAAGCACCCTAGAGCAAAGGCTTAACAGCTTCTTTCCCCAAGCCATAAGACTCTTGAACAGTTAATCAAATGGCTACCCAGACTATTTGCATTGTTCCCACCCACCCCATTTTTACACTGCTACTACACTCTGTTTATTATCTATGCATAGTCACTTTACCTCTACCTACATGTACATATTACCTCAATTACCTTGACTAACCGGTGCCCACGCACATTGACTCTGTACCGGAACCCCCTGTATATAGCCTCCACATTGACTCTGTACCGGAACCCCCTGTATATAGCCTCCACATTGACTCTGTACAGGAACCCCCTGTATATAGCCTCCACATTGACTCTGTACCGGAACCCCCTGTATATAGCCTCCACATTGACTCTGTACCGGAACCCCCTGTATATAGCCTCCACATTGACTCTGTACCGGAACCCCTGTATATAGCCTCCACATTGACTCTGTACCGGAACCCCCTGTATATAGCCTCCACATTGACTCTGTAGCCGGAACCCCTGTATATAGCCTCCACATTGACTCTGTACCGGAACCCCCTGTATATAGCCTCCACATTGACTCTGTACCGGAACCCCCTGTATATAGCCTCCACATTGACTCTGTACCGGAACCCCCTGTATATAGCCTCCACATTGACTCTGTACCGGAACCCCCTGTATATAGCCTCCACATTGACTCTGTACCGGAACCCCCTGTATATAGCCTCCACATTGACTCTGTACCGGAACCCCTGTATATAGCCTCCACATTGACTCTGTACCGGAACCCCCTGTATATAGCCTCCACATTGACTCTGTACCGGAACCCCCTGTATATAGCCTCCACATTGACTCTGTACCGGAACCCCCTGTATATAGCCTCCACATTTACTCTGTACCGGAACCCCTGTATATAGCCTCCACATTGACTCTGTACCGGAACCCCCTGTATATAGCCTCCACATTGACTCTGTACCGGAACCCCCTGTATATAGCCTCCACATTGACTCTGTACCGGAACCCCCTGTATATAGCCTCCACATTGACTCTGTACCGGAACCCCCTGTATATAGCCTCCACATTGACTCTGTACCGGAACCCCCTGTATATAGCCTCGCTACTGTTATTGTATTGTTGCTCCTTAATTATTAGTTATATTTATTTCATTTTTTTTCTTAACTGCATTGTTGCTTAAGGGCTTGTAAGTAAGCATTTCACTGTATACCTGTTGAATTCAGGGCATGCAACAAAGATTGGATTTGATTTGAAGCCCAAGCCATGCGCTATAGGCCTACTCCATTTCAAAGTAGATCGAGGTAATTTGTCAATTCATCTGATATTGGGGAAATATATTTGGTCAATGTGTTTTCGTTGTGTTGTCTGAAGTAGAAGATGGCATAGGTTTATTATTACACTCTTCCTGACATATCTGACACAACCGATTGCCTGCTGTAGGATAGACAGGATGACCCTTTTCTTTCCCCTGACACACGATTGTGTACAGGGTTCGGATTTACAGGGGAGCTAGAAGGGGCACGAGGCTACCCGGCAGGGTTAGAGTGTTGGACTAGTAACCGGACGGTTGCGAGTTCAAACCCCCGAGCTGACAAGGTACAAATCTGTCGTTCTGCCCCTGAACAGGCAGTTAACCCACTGTTCCCAGGCCGTCGTTGAAAATAAGAATTTGTTCTTAACTGACTTGCCTGGTTAAATAAAGGTAAAATAAAAAATAAATAAAACATGCCCCCCATGAGAATTGAAATATCAATACGGCCCCCCTCAAAGATATTGACATCTGGCACCCATAAGACACGTTGGGCACCCCAAGAGTCACTGTGATTCGAACCATGAGTTGATCTGCTAATGCCAGTCAAATAATCCTACAGACAGCAGTACTCCTGTACGTGGCCTTTATCACAGCTCCGCTGTCTATGTAAATCAGTGTAATAAAAACATACTTCTTTACCAATCACAAGTACAAACTTATCAGCAGAGGTCCCCTCCTTTGTGTTCAGCTGTCATGATGCTTAGTTCCTGACTGACAACTGTATAGAGCCCATGTTGTGAGGTTGGTGGCAAACTGATTGTGTATTTACTCAAAAGACACTCTCTGTGTCACAAATTACACCCTATTCCCTATTTAGTGTACTACTTTTGAACAGGGCCTGAAAGTCATTTTGGACACAGTCACTTGGCAATTATCAGGCAAAAATACTGACAGTCAGATAGCCCTGTTATGTTGAGGCAAAAATACTGACAGTCAGATGGTGAGGTTCAATGCCTTCATGTATGGATCATTGATCTGTGAAATTGCTGAGCAAAGCTCATTCATGATTCATGTCAGTGAAATAGAGCGAAGAAGCTATCATGTATGGGACCTTGGATGGCATCATGGGTAATAGACTACCTCCTCTCAGTTAAATGTCTATCTATTCATGCACTCCAGTCTGGTGAATGTTCACCCACAGATGGACCTATACTCTACTCTGAGGCACCAGGCTCTGCTTTCCTTGAGTCCAGTTGGTGGAAGGATCATTATGAAGGACTAGTAATATCATGTAGGAAAGGACACCATCTGTTGGGATTTGGCCTAATGGTGATGTAAACCTCAAACCAGAGATGGAAGAGAAAGCGAGACTTCTCACAAGCAAATCTTTTCATGGTTGAGGGTGGGGGGGATAAGTATACCAGAGCCGGCTGATTTCGGCAGTTTCCCACTGAAAACATCCTATCTGTGTATGTGGGAGTTCCATCTCTTGAGTGAGCATGCCAGAGATGATGGAGGAACCATGAGCTCACATGGGAAAGCATGCTCACGCAAGAGAGGGAACACACACTTGACCATTTTGTCCAATAGTCAGGGGCACAACTTTCACTGGGGACGGGAGGGACATGCCCCCGACAGTTGTCATTGGAATGTGATCCAAAACAAGGCAACGGTAGTCTCTGAGCGTTGGGTAGGCTGTTTGGAGTGTATCCAGATGGATCAAAATAACTATTATGTCCCCCCCACTTCTAAAACCAAGTTGCTCCCCTGCCAATAGTAAATTGCTTTTATGAGACAGAAGGATTGCCCAGACATGGGGTAAATTGCATTTGAATTCAGAAACTGAAACCAATTCCTCTGATCCCAATTGCTTATGAATGAGAATTTGAAATTCAGTTTACTTCTTATACTGAAATGGAATTGACCCCAACCCTGATGCACTAGTATAGTTGCACGCGCTCCAGGAGGTGTATCTCACTGATCATCCCTAAAGCCAACACCTCATTCGGCCGCCTTCTGTTCCAGTACTCTGCTGCCTGTGACTGGAACGAATTGCAAAAATCGTTGAAGTTGGAGACTTTTATCTCCCTCACCAACTTCAAACATCAGCTATCTGAGCAGCTAACCGATCGCTGCAGCTGTACATAATCTATTGGTAAATAGCCCACCCATTTTCACCTACCTCATCCCCACAGTTTTTATTTATTTACTTTTCTGCTCTTTTGCACACCAATATCTCTACCTGTACATGACCATCTGATCATTTATCACTCCAGTGTTAATCTGCAATATTGTAATTATTCGCCTACCTCCTCATGCCTTTTGCACACATTGTATATAGACTCCCCTTTTTTTCTACTGTGTTATTGACTTGTTAATTGTTTACTCCATGTGTAACTCTGTGTTGTCTGTTCACACTGCTATGCTTTATCTTGGCCAGGTCGCAGTTGCAAATGAGAACTTGTTCTCAACTAGCCTAACTGGTTAAATAAAGGTGTTCTCAACTAGCCTACCTGGTTAAATAAAGGTGTTCTCAACTAGCCTACCTGGTTAAATAAAGGTGTTCTCAACTAGCCTACCTGGTTAAATAAAGGTGTTCTCAACTAGCCTACCTGGTTAAATAAAGGTGTTCTCAACTAGCCTACCTGGTTAAATAAAGGTGTTCTCAACTAGCCTACCTGGTTAAATAAAGGTGTTCTCAACTAGCCTACCTGGTTAAATAAAGGTGTTCTCAACTAGCCTACCTGGTTAAATAAAGGTGTTCTCAACTAGCCTACCTGGTTAAATAAAGGTGTTCTCAACTAGCCTACCTGGTTAAATAAAGGTGTTCTCAACTAGCCTACCTGGTTAAATAAAGGTGTTCTCAACTAGCCTACCTGGTTAAATAAAGGTGTTCTCAACTAGCCTACCTGGTTAAATAAAGGTGTTCTCAACTAGCCTACCTGGTTAAATAAAGGTGTTCTCAACTAGCCTACCTGGTTAAATAAAGGTGTTCTCAACTAGCCTACCTGGTTAAATAAAGGTGTTCTCAACTAGCCTACCTGGTTAAATAAAGGTGTTCTCAACTAGCCTACCTGGTTAAATAAAGGTGTTCTCAACTAGCCTACCTGGTTAAATAAAGGTGTTCTCAAAAGCCTACCTGGTTTAAATAAAAATATCTTGGTGTTAAATAAAGGTGTTCTCTTCCTGGTTAAATAAATGTCATTCTCAACTAGAAGACCTGGTTAAATAAAGGTGTTCTCAACTAAGCCTACCTGGTTAAATAAAGGTGTTCTCAACTAGCCTACCTGGTTAAATAAAGGTGTTCTCAACTAGCCTACCTGGTTAAATAAAGGTGTTCTCAACTAGCCTACCTGGTTAAATAAATGTTCTCAACTAGCCTACCTGGTTAAATAAAGGTGTTCTCAACTAGCCTACCTGGTTAAATAAAGGTGTTCTCAACTAGCCTACCTGGTTAAATAAAGGTGTTCATCTCTAATGAAGACCTGGTTAAATAAAGGTGTTCTCAACTAGCCTACCTGGTTAAATAAAGGTGTTCTCAACTAGCCTACCTGGTTAATAAAGGTGTTCTCTAATGCCTACCTGGTTTAATAAAGGTGTTCTCAACTAAGACCTGGTTAAATAAAGGTGTTCTCAACTAGCCTACCTGGTTAAATAAAGGTGTTCTCAACTAGCCTACCTGGTTAAATAAAGATGTCATCTCAACTAGCCTACCTGGTTAAATAAAGGTGTTCTCAACTAGCCTACCTGGTTAAATAAATGTTCTCAACTAGCCTACCTGGTTAAATAAAGGTGTTCTCAATAGCCTACCTGGTTAAATAAAGGTGTTCTCAACTAGCCTAACTGGTTAAATAAAGGTGAAATAAAAAATAATAATAAAAAATACCTTGGTGTCTCTTCATCATATCAGATGTCATCTCTAATGAAGAGGGACAGATCAGATGTCATCTCTAATGAAGAGGGACAGATCAGATGTCATCTCTAATGAAGAGGGACAGATCAGATGTCATCTCTAATGAAGAGGGACAGATCAGATGTCATCTCTAATGAAGAGGGACAGATCAGATGTCATCTCTAATGAAGAGGGACAGATCAGATGTCATCTCTAATGAAGAGGGACAGATCAGATGTCATCTCTAATGAAGAGGGACAGATCAGATGTCATCTCTAATGAAGAGGGACAGATCAGATGTCATCTCTAATGAAGAGGGACAGATCAGATGTCATCTCTAATGAAGAGGGACAGATCAGATGTCATCTCTAATGAAGAGGGACAGATCAGATGTCATCTCTAATGAAGAGGGACAGATCAGATGTCATCTCTAATGAAGAGGGACAGATCAGATGTCATCTCTAATGAAGAGGGACAGATCAGATGTCATCTCTAATGAAGAGGGACAGATCAGATGTCATCTCTAATGAAGAGGGACAGATCAGATGTCATCTCTAATGAAGAGGGACAGATCAGATGGATGCAAATCTTCTACTGATTCATTGTTTGTAACTGTTCAGTCATGCTCAGCTGTAGGAAGAGACCACTAACTGTTCCCCTGTCTGTCAGCTCCTTCTTTGACAGCATCACCATCAACAGCACTGTCAACTTACCATCAAATGCACATCACACTATCAACCACCAGTCAATGTGTATCGCTGCTCTGCGTTTCTTACATCAGCTTAGCTCTGTGCTGTAGTGTAGAACCATGAATGGCTACTGTAAGAGATGGCATCCCGTCATTCCTTGCATGTTTCCTGGGGTTGTGTGTGATCTCTCACACACACAATACAAAGCCAATCAATACACATCCTTAGAACACAATGTGTCAGTATTGCAATACAATTTTACCAACTCAGCCTTAAGGCTTAATACATTTTTACACGAGGGCCTAATGCTGGATAAGACAGCATTTTTCTGTTATCTAGTTGCTAATAAAAACAGATTGATCTTAGAAGTAAACTCATTGATGTAATAGTGGTTCACCACTAGAGGACGCTGTATTATCTAGGACTATAATGACATATCAGGTAAGACTTCCTCTTGGATGTAGGATATGCTTTATTATTTTAGAATTGTCAAGAATTTCATGAACAAGTTTTTTGGGGGGCTTAAATTGGCAGTCATGAGCAGTGCACTGCCTGATGTGTAACTATCACAAGAAAGGGCTGAGTTCCTTATTGTAGAAATTCATTATTTGGACAATTTTCACATAGTTAGCACTGAGTGGTCAAATGGGGTAAAGCTTTGAAGTAAAATATGTTACAGACTAAGACGTTTGTCCCTTGGGACAATGGGACCTATAATTATTTGCATTTACAAGTCACTTCTGACCTCCCTTTCATATGGTTGGTCATTACCTGCTCTAAACAGCAGGGGGGGATGTTAATCAACATTTTATTAATAAAGCATGAACTTTGGGGATTTCATAACCAAGGACTCTGTCCCACATTTTTGGTTGTTCAAATGTGTAGGTTTTTGAATACAATTTTCCCAAATGCACCCATGTCAATGTCATTAAGGATTTTTGGTCAGTGGTAATGCAGAAATTAGATGTATCTTGATACAGTATACCCTTTTATTTAATTTACCTTTATTTAACCAGGCAAGTCAGTTAAGAACAAATTCTTATTTTCAATGACAGCCTGGGAACAGTGGGTTAACTGGTCTAGGAACAGTGGATTAACTGCCTGTTCAGGGGCAGAACGACAGATTTGTACCTTGTCAGCTCGGGGGTTTGAACTTGCAACCTTCTGGTTACTAGTCCAACGCTCTAACCACTAGGCTATGAGAGAGATTTGTCTTTATAATTTGACCATTTCATCGAAGTAAACATGAACAATTGAAAAACAAACAGGCCCAAAAATAAAACAAGATTTTATTTATTTTGTAATACCGTATATAATGCAAATTGCATATCTTTGGTGAAAATAAACTTTATAAACATTTTATTAAGAGGTTAGCATACAAAAACCAAAAGGTCTGTCTAACAGACATGGCAGATGACTGAAGGTTACTGGGTCGGCAGCTTTAGTTAGTTCAATGCGACTAAAAGCTTTATCATAATCAATAAATTGCAACAGAAAATAAAAACGGATAATCAATACAACACATTTTCAAACAATGAAGCATCCTATGTATGTAGCTTTGAGTTTAGCATAATCTGTCACCATGTCAAGTGAACATTATTGGTGACGATACAGACCCCTAGGGTGCCTCATCGTGTTTATTAGTCTAAGATGCTGAGGAGTATTTGTCTGTAGTAAAGCCCTTTTTGTGGAGAAACTCATTCGGACTGGCTGGGTGTGGCGCCCAGGCTCACCCATGGCTGTACCCTTGTGAAATAGATAGATTAGCGCCAAATTTATTTATTTTAACTGATTTCCTTATAAACAAACTCAGTAAAAATGCTTGTTGCATTATTTTTGTTCAGTATTTTTTTTTTAAAACTTACTGAGAGACTCAGGATCATCTTCATGTTGAGTCTGATAAGAGCTTTCTTCTAGCAACAGCATGAACAAGTTACTGGATGTTGTCCTCAACTATCTAAGTTTAAACAGAAGTCCATGGTGGTACCAAGACTAACACCAGGGCAACCCTCAAATGTGGGTTTTTAGTTTCAGTAAGTGTAGGCGACATCTATGGTGGCAGGATCCTAACATGGAGAGGGGGTGACAACTAATATCTATGGTGGCAGGATCCTAACATGGAGAGGGGGTGACAACTAATATCTATGGTGGCAGGATCCTAACATGGAGAGGGGATCCTAACATGGAGAGGGTGACAACTAATATCTATGGTGGCAGGATCCTAACATGGAGAGGGGGTGACAACTAATATCTATGGTGGCAGGATCCTAACATGGAGAGGGGGTGACAACTAATATCTATGGTGGCAGGATCCTAACATGGAGAGGGGGTGACAACTAATATCTATGGTGGCAGGATCCTAACATGGAGAGAGGGGTGACAACTAATATCTATGGTGGCAGGATCCTAACATGGAGAGAGGGGTGACAACTAATATCTATGGTGGCAGGATCCTAACATGGAGAGGGGGTGACAACTAATATCTATGGTGGCAGGATCCTAACATGGAGAGGGGGTGACAACTAATATCTATGGTGGCAGGATCCTAACATGGAGAGGGGGTGACAACTAATATCTATGGTGTGACTACTTAGGGCAGTCAGAATATTATCTAAAACAAACAGTACAAATTCAGATAAACTTCAACACCTTTATGATGATTAAATCAACTTTCCCTAAAGCATCTGAAATGTCCACCTTTGCTTCTCTGTACATCATCACAGTTGGCACAAAAAAAAATTGGTTCAGAATCCATGTTAATCAATAGTCTTTTATCCAACAACAAAACATTGGAAAACTTGGCAGTCATGGTTAAATTGAAAAACACCCGCTCAAAAGATAATATACATTGGCCATATACAGTACTTTCTCAGACACACTATCACTATAACAGTGAAAACAGTAGTCTATGGCAGTAAAATATCATTTAGAAAATAAAACTAAAGTCTCAAAAGGATTTTCCAGAAGGGAGAGAGGAAGTAATTTCCACTCACTTCAAATGACCTTTTATTTGATAGAAGTTCCTTTCAATAGTCCATTATAAATTAATTATACATTTGATGGACACCATTCATTTGTTCTTTGTTTATTCACAGCCAGTTAAGACCAGTGTATTCCATGTCCATCTTATTTAGGAGAACTGCAGTTTAGTTCTAAGAACAAAATCCCCTTTCAAAGAATACGGCGATTCCCATTCCAGAACAACCAAAATAAACTGAATATCAGACTAGGTCAGAGTTCTCCTACATTTCCTGTTGGCAGGCTTCTAAAAAACAGGGGCAACAACATTACTGTCAGTCACAAATGCTGTGAGAAGAGGAAGATGGTTGCAATGGCCTTGGTAGTTCCACTTCTGTGACACAAATTCATGTTTGGCACTGCATGCAATCTATACTTACTAACGTGACTTAATTTAACATTTCCTGTGATACAACACAAGTGGAAACCTAACTTGCAATTAAGTTGGCTCATGACAGAGGACAGTACACTGTACTGCAGTGCACCAACTAAAAGCTATTGTAATCATATGGGCATATTGGCATTTTTCTTACTAATGCAAGTTAATACATGCAAGCCCCAAAGAGCATCAGTCTGGCCTCATCACTACACAAGTTCTGTTTCCACATCCTGTACTTTCCGTCACTGAACTCGATGTAATCAACTGGCCCTAAACACATTACTGTACAGTGTAGAGAAGAGTGGTGCACTTCCTGATTTTGCCCTCCATGTTTCCTTAACGGGGAACAAGACGAAGCAAAGCCTCTTTCTGTCACCACAGTCTGAACTCTGCCACAGGGTCAGCCAACACCATTCAGGAGGGGCAGTAGTACAATAAGTCTCTCACAACATTGTCCATCTAACCTCACAACAACATTATTATAACATCTTTGTTTTAACTTCCCTTTGGCCTGAATACTAACGTTCGAGTAGGTGTGACTAGTATTACATGATTGAAAACTGAGCAGCACATCTGCCAGTGAGTGCCCTCATGCCAAACGCATTGTCTTGGTATCACTATGGTTACAACAACATTTGCTTAGTTTCAGCCAGATTAGTCTACACTACACCTTGCATAGGATAAGATAGAACAAGACATAATGACAAGACAGGATAGAATATATTAAATGTAATTTCTCAGTTTACACACTAAACACAATGTATGACAGAATTAGAGGGGTCAGCAGAGGAAGAGCGATGAAGAGGAGTAGGTTCTAATGCAATGAAAATGTAATGATGTTTCTCTCAGAGTAGGACTAGAGTGGACTCTTCCTGATCTAGATGTAATGATGTTTCTCTCAGAGTAGGACTAGAGTGGACTCTTCCTGATCTAGATGTAATGATGTTTCTCAGAGTAGGAGATGTAATGATGTTTCTAGAGTGGACTCTTCCTGATCTAGATGTAATGATGTTTCTCTCAGAGTAGGACTAGAGTGGACTCTTCCTGATCTAGATGTAATGATGTTTCTCTCAGAGTAGGACTAGAGTGGACTCTTCCTGATCTAGATGTAATGATGTTTCTCTCAGAGTAGGACTAGAGTGGACTCTTCCTGATCTAGATGTAATGATGTTTCTCTCAGAGTAGGACTAGAGTGGACTCTTCCTGATCTAGATGTAATGATGTTTCTCTCAGAGTAGGACTAGAGTGGACTCTTCCTGATCTAGATGTAATGATGTTTCTCTCAGAGTAGGACTAGAGTGGACTCTTCCTGATCTAGATGTAATGATGTTTCTCTCAGAGTAGGACTAGAGTGGACTCTTCCTGATCTAGATGTAATGATGTTTCTCTCAGAGTAGGACTAGAGTGGACTCTTCCTGATCTAGATGTAATGATGTTTCTCTCAGAGTAGGACTAGAGTGGACTCTTCCTGATCTAGATGTAATGATGTTTCTCTCAGAGTAGGACTAGAGTGGACTCTTCCTGATCTAGATGTAATGATGTTTCTCTCAGAGTAGGACTAGAGTGGACTCTTCCTGATCTAGATGTAATGATGTTTCTCTCAGAGTAGGACTAGAGTGGACTCTTCCTGATCTAGATGTAATGATGTTTCTCTCAGAGTAGGACTAGAGTGGACTCTTCCTGATCTAGATGTAATGATGTTTCTCTCAGAGTAGGACTAGAGTGGACTCTTCCTGATCTAGATGTAATGATGTTTCTAGAGTGGACTCTTCCTGATCTAGATGTAATGATGTTTCTCTCAGAGTAGGACTAGAGTGGACTCTTCCTGATCTAGATGTAATGATGTTTCTCTCAGAGTAGGACTAGAGTGGACTCTTCCTGATCTAGCAGTCGGACACCTTTATTTCATTTCCCTGCCCACCATGACAGTATCAGAGTTCCAACATTCCCTTGGTTACGTTTCCATTCCCTGCTATTAAACCCTGACATGGACCCAGTCCAGCGTTCCACTCCGTGGAAGGATGTTTACGATCAGCCGCACTACTTTAATCTGTTGTTTTTAAACAGCAGTACCATCATCAACCCAGGAAAAATACAAAAAGTGGTTTAAGTTATTGCATCTCTTTGGAAGGTTTTCCAGACCAAGGATGTCAACCAATCAAAAAACAGTGTTATCTTCAGCATGGAGAAACTGACTTCAACATGAGGAGAGGTTAGTTTGTTAGAGACATGCACTCATTCTCTTAGAAATAGGTTCACTTGGAAGAGGATACAAGTTGAGGAAGCATGCAAAGCTTTTGAGTTTTAAAAAGTTTCAGCTTTTCCCGTCTTATCCCTCAAAACATTATTAGAGTTGTAAGGATCTGCAGCGAAGCCATCAGAAACAACAAGCAGTTTTGTGATGGTTCTTCTCCGTAGTCCTCAAACACCCCTGTTTTACGCTGACCCACCCACCTGATACACCCCAGTTTTAAAAGTCTCAATATGGCTTTGTTCTCCTGTGTCAATGATACTATTGCCATTTGTTGTGTTGGATAGTGAGGGATATCCCATCATGTGTCAAACCAAAAACAGGTTTAAAATCAGCAACCAGAAAAGGAGGCACAACCAAGACCAATCAGGACACATGATCAGATCAGATCAGGGGTCAGGGGTTACAGGGGCAGGAGTCTGAGGGCAGGGGCAGGAAAGTATGACAACCTCATTTCCTGTTCAGTTTTTTGCTCTTGGCACTCCGTTTGTTAAGGTCCATGGAGGTACGGATCCCAGCCAGGTGGAGTAGAGACCCGGCCGCCTCCTTCAGCTCCTCATCCAGCTCTGGGTTGGCTGTCAGCTCCCTACGGGCCCTCTTACCCGCTGGGTGCTTCACCGAAGAGGAGGAGCGGCGAGGAGCAGGCCGGGGGCGGCTGCCTCTCTCATCCCGGTCCCCGAGGTCGGAGTCATCCTCATCACTATGGAAACCCTCACTGCCAGCGCGGCATGTACGGGGCCTGTGGTGGGCATGGCCAGGGGAGGGGCCTCCATCTTCGAGGGAGGACGAGGAGGAGCGGGAGGAGCAGCGCTGCAGGGCCATACTGCTGTAGTTGTGGTCCTGGTTAGGATCGCTGCTCACCAGGACCAAGTCTGGCCGGGACAGGTCCAAGGGACTCTCTGGATCACCTGGGACAGGGAGGGAAAGAAGAGGATAGAGAGATTTAGAGGGAGGAGGAGAACATCCTGACACTAAAGAAGGAGCGTTTCAGGGTGCAATAGGGCAGTAGGATTGGGTTGTGTGATAAAGACAACTGTTTTTAATCAAATAAGCGGCGGGCTAGGCAGTGTCTCTGTTCAGCAGACAACAGTAATTAACATCCAGAACAATTGATGGCAACAGCAGTGGCAGAAGTGTCTAGTCGAATGAACACTATGAGAAGACATGGGAGAAAATACAACAAATCAAATCACATTTTATTGGTCACATACACATGGTTAGCAGATGTTAATGAGAGTGTAGCGAAATGCTTTTCCTTCTAGTTCCAACAGTGCAGTAATATCTAACAAGTAATCTAACAAATTCACAACAACTACCTTATACACACATGTAAAGGGATGAATAAGAATATGTACATATAAATATATGGATGAGTGATGGCCGAACGGCATTGGCAAGATGCAGTAGATGGTATAGAGTACAGTATATACATATGAGATGAGTAATGTAGGATATGTAGACATTATTAAAGTGGCGTTATTTAAAGTGACTAGTGAGTACTTTTAAATCCATTTATTGAAGTGGCCAGAGATTTGAGTCTGTTAGTGATGGCTGTTTAACAGTCTGATGGTCTTGAGATTGAAAAACAGCTTCCATCTCTCAGTCCCCGCTTTGATGCACCTGTACTGACCTCGCCTTTTGAATGATAGCAGGGTGAACAGGCAGTGGCTCGGGTGGTTATTGTCCTTGATCTTTTTTTGCCTTCCTGTGACATCGGGTATTGTAGGTGTCATGGAGGGCAGGTAAGTTTGCCCTCTGTGATGCATTGTACAGATCGCATCACCCTCTGGTGAGCCTTGTGGTTTAGGGCGGCGCAGTTGCCATACCAGGCGGTGATACAGCCCGACAGGATGCTCTCGATTGTGCATCTGTAAAAGTTTGTGAGTGTTAGGTGACAAGCCAAATTTCTTCAGACTCCGGAGGTTGAAGAGGCACTGTTGCGCCTTCTTCACCACACTGTCTGTGTGGGTGGACCATTTCCGTTTACATAGAGTCCAGTGAAGTTCTTTCAGGGCCGTCGATGTGTCTGCTTTGGGGGAATATACATGGCTGTGACAATAATCGAAGATAATTTTCTTGGTAGATAATGCGGTCGGCATTTGATTGTAAGGAATTCTAGGTCAGGTGAACAAAAGTACTTGAATTCCTGTATGTTGTTATGATTACACCACGCACCCCGGCCCTTCTTCTTACCAGAGAGACGTTTGTTTCTGTCGGCGTGATGCGTGAAGAAACCGGGTGGCTGTACCGACTCTTGACAACACATCCCGAGTGAGCCATGTTTCCGTGAGACAGATAATGTTACAATCTCTGATGTCTCTCTGGAAGGCAATTCGTGCCCTAATTTTGTCCACCTTGTTGTCTGAGAGAAACCAGAATGTGCCATCACAGCAGTAAGATTTGTGACCTGTTGCCACAATAAAAAGGGCAACCAGTGAAGAACAAACACCATTGTAAATTCAACCCATATTTATGCTTATTTATTTCCCCTTTTGTCCTATTTGCACATCGTTACAACACTGTTGTAACGATGTGCAAATAGGACAATGGACATAATGAAATTTGAAATGTCTTTATTCTTTTGGAACTTCTGTGAGTGTAATGTTTACTGTCAATAAACAAAAGTGAAATAAACAAACATGATCTTCTTCACTTGCTTTGACGATGTTAACCATGCCAATAAAGCCCTTAAATTGAGAAAGAGAGAGAGTAGTTAGAAGGTGTAGAGAGAGAAGTGGTGTGGGGTGGAGTCTCTTACATGGATTGGCATGGTGATGGCCAGGGGCGGCGTTTAAGAGCATCATGGCAGTGGCAGCATCTATGTCAGACTCTGTAAGAGGAGAGAACATGCATGGTGGTCAGTGAAATGGCCAGTGTGTGTGTGAGTGGCCAGTCAAGGAGGGGCTAGAGGGAGGTCTAATTCTCGCCAAACCACACTTCAGGTTCTCTAAATGATTTCTAATCACCGAGAGGATTGGAGAATTATCAGCAGAGCCTCTGTAGTCAAGGTTACCAAACAAGAGGGTAGGGGGGAGAAAGAAAGGAGGATTCAGATCAGAATAATCTACATTGAGGCCTCTATGGTTTGAAATAAAACAAATGACTAAAATGACAATTAACCCTTCAGACCAATAGAATTCTAGAATGCTGCTGTAGATTACTGAGTTCAAGATAAAGCAACGTAAAACACCAAATAATGCATGCGGAGCAGAATTAGGCCGATACCTGCTAATTATCAAACTTCTACAACTACTTCTCTCTCTAGGTGGTTGTAGAATTTGACGTCTCTTTTCTGGATTTTGATAATTAGCAGGTATCGGCCTAATTCTGCTCTGCATACATTATTTGGTGTTTTACGTTGTACACAGAGGATACTTTTGCAGAATTCTGCATACAGTCTCAATTTAGTGTTTGTCCCATTTTGTGAATTCTTGGTTGGTGAGCAGACCCCAGACCTCACAACCATAAAGGTCAATGGGTTCTATAACTGATTCAAGTATTTTTAGCCAGATCCTAATTGGTATGTTGAATTTTATGTTCCTTTTGATGGCAGAATGCCCTTCTTGCCTTGTCTCTCAGATCGTTCATCTCTTTCTCTAATGTTAGCTGATTAGTTTCCAAATTAATTGCATCAGGAAAACAGGACAAAACAAGCAACTTGTTAGCTGGCTATGTAAACGTATATCCAACTCATCAAATGAGCTCCACTGCGCTGGCATCCACTACCCTAACACGACCGCTAAGCTGTCAAATAATAGGAAAATGAGTCAATGTCAACCTAACAAACCATAACCTAAACCCAATAGATAAACACAAATTACTCTAGCCTTCATATCAGCTGGTTGTCTGTATGGCTAGCTCGTGAAAATGACAGCGGAGGTTGACGCTTTGAGCGCTGCCAAAATGTACCACTAAACAACTTTTCTTGTCTGACAGACTAACTAGTTAGCTAGCTATAGCAAGCAGTTTGGGCTGTTTCCATATGAATCACATCAAGACAACCAACTAGTTAGCAGAATATATACAGCTAAACACTGCAACTATCCATGAGGCAGAGAGCAGTCATTCAAGCTTCACCGCTGATGTGCTCACCTGTAACAACCAAGTTACAATGACATGACAGGACTTTCACAGCAACATACATATATATCTGTCGTTGACTTATTTCACTCACCTTGTCAAGCCACGCAAATACAACAGGTTGTTCGCAGTACATTTTGCGATATTCACACAGATAATATTGTTAGAAAAACAAGACTATTCACGGCCGCTATAGTAACCTAAAGGCCTTGGCTGGTCGCTATAGTAACCTAAAGGCCTTCGCTGGTCGCTATAGTAACCTAAAGGCCTTCGCTGGTCGCTATAGTAACCCAAAGGCCTTCGCTGGTCGCTATAGTAACCCAAAGGCCTTCGCTGGTCGCTATGGATTCTAATTATTAAAGATGAGAGGATGGTTATGTTGAATGTCTTGTCGGCCAAAGTTGCATGACGAGAATGTGCAGAGGCAACAACCATGTGAATTTGAAATGACATGCAGCGAGACAGCTGAAACTGGATCTAATTTAATATGAATCACATTTCTAGAGAATCTGAGGTGATCATCAGCAGAGATTATGCGTAACTGTTTATTTTTGTCGCACTGCTTCACTTTCTTGGCCAGGGCGCAGTTTTTTTGAAGAGTTGATGTGTAAAGGGTCGCTGGTTTTCGCTACCTGTTTTTTTGAAGAGTTGTTGTGTAAAGGGTCGCTGGTTTTCGCTACCTGTTTTTTTGAAGAGTTGTTGTGTAAAGGGTCGCTGGTTTTCGCTACCTGTTTTTTTGAAGAGTTGATGTGTAAAGGGTCGCTGGTTTTCGCTACCTGTTTTTTTGAAGAGTTGTTGTATAAAGGGTCGCTGGTTTTCGCTGCAGCTACTCCTTGTCCACTGTCACACTGGTGCCTCACAAGAACAACAGATGAGTGCTAAAAGTGTTCTTGCAAGTTAAGTAGGACTCACCTTTGAGAGAGCAGCCCGGCAGGAAGAGATGTCTATGGGGTGAGGTGGCAGGCGGTGAGGAGGCAGGCGGTGGGGAGGCAGGCGGTGTACAGAAGGCATGTGCTGCAGGGAAGTGCTGCTTCTTGAGTGCCTGGATCAGGTTGGGCCTGTACTCTGGGTCCACACACCACAGAGAACCCTTACCATTCAGCTGAAATAAACATCACACACTACATTACAAAATACAATAAGACTGACCTGGGTGGTGTTCAGTTGGAGAACACTGTAGCTAAAAGTTTCAACTGATCATTTCTTAGTGGATACATTCATATAGTATCTCATTGTAGTACCACAAGACTCTGGCAAAGCTTTCATGACTAAGCTTAACACTAATAATAAATACCATTTTGCAGATGCTTTTATTCAAAGCGACTTCGTCATGCATGCATACATTTTATGTATGGGTGGCCCGGGAATAAAAACCCACAATCCTGACGTTGCTAGTGCCATGCTCTATAAACTAGGCCATACAGGACCTCTTGATAGGCAGCAGCAGACAGCTGTTTTGCCTGCATGGCTGACTCTCACTGTAGCCTCACCAGGGCTTTAGTTTCTCTAGCCGCCATAATAACTCATAATACAGTCACCTGAGCATGTGATTACCAATTCAGGCCCTGCTGGGTGAACTGCATGATGGGAGGAAAACTGTCGATAAACATTCCATGCCGTCCTTAAATGGCTTATTACAGGGTTGGACTGAGTTAGCTTTTTATACGCACTGGGAAAGTCCTTTTCATACGACTTTCATTTCTAGAACCTCCCTACTGTAGCCAAGATGTTGTTATATATCCTATATGCAGGTTCATTAACTACCACTGAGACAACACACATCTCCATGATGTAAAACAATATGTTCACATTTGTACATCTGTTTGTGTGTGTGTGTGTGTGTGTGTGTGTGTGTGTGTGTGTGTGTGTGTGTGTGTGTGTGTGTGTGTGTGTGTGTGTGTGTGTGTGTGTGTGTGTGTGTGTGTGTGTGTGTAAACGGTTCTCTCTATATCTGGTGTTCTTTTTCAGCCTAGATGAGGAGGAAGAGAGGAGAAGGAAGCGAGAGGAGTAGGGAGGGAGGAGGGATGTAACCTTGACTCAGATTACTAGCCGGCACACAGGCAGGAAGGAGGAAATGTCACCATGGCAACGCAAACCACCAGGTGGTGTATCATCTTAAACCAGTGCTGATCGCTCAGTTCAGCCGACAGGTGTGCTCACACTGAGCACCTGCATATTGAGCCCAGAGAGCCTGCCTGCACTGTTGGTGCACCGTGCCACAGTACTGTTGGTGCACCGTGCCACAGTACTGTTGGTGCACCGTGCCACAGTACTGTTGGTGCACCGTGCCACAGTACTGTTGGTGCTGTGAAACACAGAGCTGCAAATACAGTGAGCACATTATCAATGTTACACTACTGCCTCTGCCACTACAGAATATCAGTATAGCGCTCCAATGATTCTTCATGACACTTTCACACAGCCAAGGTAGGATACTATCAGCTAATTTGAACAATATTTGAATATTTTGTCATTTAGCAGATCCTCTTATCCAGAGTGACTTACAGTACTGGCCCCCTGTGGGAATCGCACCCACAACCCTGGCGTTGCCAGCGCCATGCTCAGCCATGCTCAACTGAGCCACAAGGGACAACTTTAAACCCACTGAATGACGTCCATCATCTCAATCTCAGCATTAGAAATGGGCATTTTACGTTTTTTTGACAGTTCGAGTACCTCACATGATTTATTTTAGTATACAAATGTAATAAGGTATATACAGTACTTTGCAAAAGTATTCACCCCCCTTGGCGTTTTCACATTTTGTTGCATTACAACCTGTAATTTAAATGAATTTTCATGTAATGGACATACACAAAATAGTCCAAATTGGTGAAGTGAAATTTTAAAAAATTAAAGAATTTAAAATGGAAAAGTGGTGCGTGTATGTATTCACCCCCTTTGCTTTGAAGCCCCTAAATAAGATCTGGTGCAACCAATTACCTTCAGAAGTCACATAATTAATATTGTCCACCTGTGTGCAATCTAATTGTCACATGATCTCAGTATATATACATTTGGTTCCAAAGACCCCAGAGTCTGCAACACCACCATGAAGACCAAGGAGCTCTCCAAACAGGTCAGGGACAAAGTTGTGGAGAAGTACTGATCAGGGTTGGGTTATAAAACAATATCAGAAACTTTGAACATCCCACGGAGCACCATTAATTCCATTATGGAGGTCGACCGATTATGATTTTTCAATGCAGATACCGATTATTGGAGGACCAAATAATATATATATACACACACACACACACACACACACACACACACACACACACACACACACACACACACACACACACACACACACACACACACACACACACACACACACACACACACACACACACACACACACATATTTGCAGTAAATGACAATTACAACAATACTGAATGAACACTTATTTTAACTTAATATAATACATAAATAAAATCTATTTAGTCTCAAATAAATAATGAAACATGTTCAATTTGGTTTAAATAATGCAAAAACACAGTGTTGGAGAAGAATGTAAAAGTGCAATATGTGCCATGTAAAAAAAGCTAACGTTTAAGTTCCTTGTTCAGAACATATGAAAGCTGATGGTTCCTTTTCACACGAGTCTTTAATATTCCCAGTTAAGAAGTTTTAGGTTGGAGTTAGAGGACTATTTCCCTCTATACCATTTGTATTTCATATTTACTTTAGTATTGCCAGCCTAATCTCAGGAGGCTTGAAGTCATAAACAGCGCTGTGCTGCAAGCATTGCTAAGAGCTGCTGTTTGAATGAATGCTTACGAGCCTGCTGCTGCCTACCACTGCTCAGTCAGACTGCTCTATCAAATATAAAATCATAGACTTAATTATAATAAACACACAAATACGAGCCTTTGGTCATTAATATGGTCAAATCCAGAAACTATCATTTCGAAAAGAAAATGTTTATTCTTTCAGTGAAATACGGAACCTTTCTGTATTTTATCGAAGGGGTGGCAATCGTAAGTCTAAATATTGCTGTTATACATTGTACAACCTTCAATGTTATGTCAGTTATGTAAAATTCTGGCAATTTAATTACGGTCTTCGTTAGGGATAAATGGCCTTTCAACAGTTCACAAAGAGCCAGGCGGCCCAAACTGCTGCATATAACCTGACTCTGCTTGCACAGAACGCAAGAGAAGTAACAATTTCCCTAGTTAATATTGCCTTCTAACATTAATTTCTTTTAACTATATATGCAGGTTAAAAAATATATACTGTGCATTGATTTTAAGAAAGGGATTGATGTTTATCGTTAGGTACATTATTGCAACAATTGTGATTTTTGCAAATGCGCATTTGTTAAATCATCACCCGCTTGGCAAAGTTGAAGTAGGCTGTGATTCTATGATAAATTAACAGGCACCGCATTGATTATATGCAACGCAGAACAAGATAGTTTACTTATATTTTTAAAAACATGTGTAGTTAACTATTGATTGTTTATTTATACTTACCTTGGCTCCTTGCAGCCACGAGTTCCTTTTGATGCTGCACTCGCGTAACAGTTGGTCAGCCTGCCACACAGTCTCCTCATGGATTGCAATGTAATCAGCCATAATCAGCGTCCAAAAAGGCAGATGAACGATTGCTATGAAAATCGTCCCTAATTAAATGGCCATGCCAATTAATCGGTCGACCTCTAATCCATTAAAATATTTTAAGAATATGGCACCACAACAAACCTGCCAAGAGAGAGCCGCCCACCAAAACTCACGGACCAGGCAAGGAGGGCATTAATCAGAGAGGCAACAAAGAGAAAAGATATAACCCTGAAGAAGCTGCAAAGCTCCACAGCAGAGATTGGAGTATCTGTCCATAGAACCACTTTAAGCAGTACACTCCACAGAGCTGGGCTTTACAGAAGTGGCCAGAAAAAAGCCATTGCTTAAAGAAAAAAATAAGCAAATACATTTTGTGTTCGCCAAAAGGCATGTGGGAGACTCCCCAAACATAAGGAAGAAGCTACTCTGGTCAGATGAGACTAAAATTGAGCTTTTTGTCCATCAAGGAAAACGCTATGTCTGGCTCAAACCCAACACCAACACCCTGAGAATTACCATCCAGTGAAGCAGGGTGGTGGCAGCATCATGCTGTGGGGATGTTTTTCATCGGCAGGAACTGGGGAACTGGTCAGAGGTCCACCTTCCAGCAGGAGAATGACCCTAAGCATACTGCTAAAGCAACACTCAAGTGGTTTAAGGGGATACATTTACATGTCTTGGAATGGCCTAGTCAAAGCCCAGACCTCAATCCAATTGAGAATATGTGGTATGACATAAAGATTGCTGTACACCAGCAGGAACCCATCCAACTTGAATGAGCTGGAGCAGTTTTTCCTTGAAGAATGGGCAAAAACCCCCGTGGCAAGATGTGCCAAGCTTATAGAGACATTCCCCAAGAGACTTGCAGCTGTATTTGCTGCAAAATGTGGCTCTACAAAGTATTGACTTGGGGGGTGAATAGTTATGCACGCTCAATGTCATCTTTTTCTTGTTTGTTTCACAAAAAAATATGTATCATCCTCAAAGTGGTGAGCATGTGTCAAATTACACAAACCCCCCCCCAAAAATATATATTTTAATTCCAGGTTGTAAGGCAACAAAGTAGGAAAAATGCCAATGGGGGTGAATACTTCCGCAAGGCACTGTATTTGTATAACATAACGCCCACACTGGAAAGAAATGTGAGCATTTATCCATAGGCCTAAATGTTTTCAAATGTAATAAAAATAAAAACAGACAACCTTACTTACATAAATATTCAGACCCTTTGCTATGACACTCAAAATTGAGCTCAGGTGCATCCTGTTTCCATTGATCATCCTTGAGATGTTTCTACAACTTGATTGAAGTCCACCTGTGGTAAATTCAATTGATTGGACATGATTTGGAAAGGCCCACACCTGCCTATATATGGTCCCACAGTTGACAGTGCATGTCAGAGTAAAAACCAAGCCATGAGGTTGAAGGGATTGTCCGTAGAGCTCCGAGACAGGACTGTGTCGAGGCACAGATCTGGGGAAGGGTACCAAAAAATGTCTGCACAATTGAAGGTCCAAGAACACAGCGGCCACCATCATTCTTAAATGGAAGACATTTGGAACCACCAAGACTCTTCCCAGAGCCGTCCGCATGGCCAAGCTAAGCAATCGGGGAGAAGGGCCTTAGTCAGGGAGGTAACCAAGAACCAGATGGTCACTCTGACAGAGTTCCAGAGGTCCTCTGTGGAGATGGGAGAACCTTCCAGAAGGACAACCATCTCTGCAGCACTCCACCAATCAGGCCTTTATGGTTGAGTGGCCAGACAGAAGCCACTCCTCAGTAAGGCATATGACAGCCCTCTTGGAGATTGCCAAAGGGAACCTAAAGACTCTCAGACCATGCGAAACAAGATTCTCTGGTCTGATGAAACTAAGGTTGAATGCTTTGGCCTGAATGACAAGCATCACATCTGTAGGAAACCTGGCACCATCCCTACGGTGAAGCATGGTGGTGGCAGCATCATGCTGTGGGGATGTTTTTCAGTGGCAAGGACTGGTACTTTTATTTCACCTTTATTTAACCTTTATTTAACTAGGCAAGTCAGTTAACAAATTCTTATTTACAATGACGGCCAAACCAGGACGACGCTGGGACAATTGTGCGCTGCCCTATGGGACTCCCACTCACGGCCGGATGTGATACAGCCTGGAATCTAACCAGGGCCTGTAGTGACACCGCTTGTACTGAGATGCAGTGCCTTAGACCACTGCGCCATTCGGGATCCTCAGTAGAATAGTCAGAGGAAAAAAACTTGGGGGTCTGAATAATTTCTGAATGCACTATACAAATACAACACTAGCAAATTAATGGTCATCTTCAATACAAACAAAAAAACATTTTGATATTTTATTTGCCCATTCTGGCTGTCACAAAGCACATTTCACCAAATGGTATTACAGTATTTGAATTTAATTTTTAATCTCTGGTTAAAGATCAAGCATTGACATCCGTTTGAGTACTGGATTACTAAAAGCCACCCCTAGTCAGATGAGAACTGGTTATCCTTGCAAGGAATCGAACCCACAACCTAGGCACTGCCAACTCTTTGCAGGGTAAACAAACAAAGTGTGTGTGTGTGTGTGCACGTGCATCTCAAAGTTCCCTTACCTTTCCCAGGCTCCTCTCCACCTTACGGAAACACTTGTTGAGTGATAGGTTGTGTCTGACGCTGTTCTTCCAGCCAGTGGGGGCCGAGGAGAAGTAGGGGAAGTGCTGTACGATCCAACCATAGATGTCCTTCACTGGCAGGCTCTTACTGGGGCTCTGCTCTATGGCCATGTAGATCAACAGAGAGAATGAGAAGGGAGGCTTGGACGTCAACGAGTCTCTCTGTGACAAGGAGGAAGAGGATGAAGAGGGGGGATTCTGAGGGGCTCCGGTGTTGCCCTCAATGTCAAAGAGGGGGCTGGCACTGTGTTGGGCCCCGGCCTCACCGGCCCCCCCTAGCGTAAAGTTCTGGAGCAGGTTCTCATGGAGCCAGTTGAGGTTGGTGAGCTCGTCATCCTCAGAGCCCCCGGAACCAACGGAACCCCTGTCCAGACTGGTGGCCAATGGGCTGGCTGCACTGCACTCTGCCTCTGGGAGAGTCCCCGCCCCCCCACACAAACCCCTAAGTCCCACCCTTTCCCCCTGCATCCCCGGCGTTTCCGCTTTCTTATCCGGCGACATCCCGATGATTGGACCCATTAAACCAGGGAGGTCTGGAGAAAGAAGAGAAGAAAGGTTTAGAGTTGGTTCCAAAATAACTGACAGTGGGGCTACACAGAGAAAGGGGTTGCATAGGCTAGAACAGTTGGATACTGGTAGCTAGATAAAAACAGGGTTGGTAGCATTGAACTTTCCTTCACACAGAGGCACAATCACAGCAGAGAGCAGCTTTCCCAACACGACTGGAAACATGAAATACATGGATGTGACAATTTGAAATTATGTGCTCTACCAAGCACTCAATGTGTTTTACTAAGGTTGCCCCGAGGGCATGCAGGGCTACCCTCCCCTCCTTCTTCCCTCTGCCCCCCTCCTTCACATGCAGGCTGACATGTAGACTACCCTCCCCTCCTCTCTCACTCTCCAGCCAAGAGCCTTTGATGAGGACCTCTGAAGAGTCTGAGACAACTCCAATCTCTCCAGCCTGCTCTCCTCTCCGCCCACCTCGTCTGACCAGACGCACCTGCTTGTTAGATGCCAATGAGCATTAAACCATCCCTGTCACGATGAGAGAGAGCTGACAGAGAAAGGATCCTTCCCTCTTACACTGCCTTAAGTAGACAGCTCTCAAATACAGAGCTGCCTGCCCTGCAATCATCTAGGAGTCAGGACTACCACTTATCTTGGCACAACCCAACTGATACCGCTTGACTGGAGATTAGAAATACAATATAAACATAATTTAGAATCAAGGTAGGAGACAGCAATAATACATTCTAAAGGGACTTCCAAGATTAGGACTAGAAAAGACCGACATTCTGTAGAAATGGGTTTTAAGTCCCGTTTTAAAAGTTAATAATGATGGAGTGGCTTTCAGATGGTCAGGGAGAGCATTCCATAGGTGAGGAGCAAGGGAGCAGAAGGCTCAGTCCCCCAGGGAGACGTGTCTTGGGGACTTGACGCAGTAGGGATTGGCTAGAGCAGTGATAGGAATTAGGTCCCTGATGTAGGTGGGACTCAATCCATTAAAGCATTTAAACACTAGGAGGAATTTAAAGTAAATCCTATAGTTAACTGGTAGCCAGTGGAGTTCTGCAGGGGTGGGGGTGGTGTGGACTGACTTGCTGATTAGGACTTTGGCAGCATAATTCTGGATAAGTTGCAGCCTCTTCAGTGATTTTGACTGGAAGGCCCACGAACAGGGCGTTGACGTAATCTTGCAGTTGTTCAGCTGGAGTAAATTCTCTTTCATCCATGACCTGATGTCATCTAGGCAGCTGCCAAGTTTTGCTTGGGCTGAGAGATGGCATCCAGTTTGGTGTTGATATATCAAGGATGATACTGGGTGGGAGAACGGTAGACGGGTGTCCTTATTTTTTTTCCCTTTTAAAATGCATTTCTACACAGTTTGACACTACTTTACTATGCCTCTCGAGGGGTATATGGGGGGGTGTAAGCCCCCCTCCATATTAAAATATTTATTTTGGGGGGGGGGGTGGGGAAAGATTTCTTTGGGGGGAAAACAGTGAACTTCCTGCATATACAGTGGCAAGAAGAAATATGTGAACCCTTTGGAAATACTGGGATTTCTGCATAAATTGGTCATAAAATTTTAGGTCACAACAAGACAAACAGTCTGCTTAAAACTAATAACACACAAACAATATGTTTGTGTGTTACATTCACAGTCCAGGGTAGAAAAAGTATGTGAACCTTTGGATTTAATAACTGGTTTGCCCTCTTTTGGCAACAACAATAACCAAACGTTTTCTGTAGTTGCGTATCAGACCTGCACAACGGTCAGGAGTAATTTTGGACCATTCCCCTTTCAAAATGGTTTCAGTTTAGCAATATTCTTGGCATGCCTGGTGTGAATTGCTCTCCTGAGGTCATGCCACAGCATCTCAAAACAGGTTGAGGTCAGGACTCTGACTGGGCCACTCCAGAAGGCACATTTTCTTCTGTTGAAGCCATTCTGTTGATTAACTTCTGTGTTTTGGGTCGTTGTCCTGTTGCATCACCCAACTTCTGTTGAGCTTCAAATGGCGCACAGATAGCTTTACATTCTCCTGCAAAATGTATTGATTAACTTGCGAACTCATTTTTCCGTCGATGATAGCAAGCTGTCCAGGCTCTGAAGCAGCAAAGCAGCCCCAAACCATCCCATACTTCACAGTTGGGATGAGGTTTTGATGTTGGTGTGCTGTGCTGTGCCTTTCTTTCTCCACACGATGTTGTGTTCCTTCCAAACAACTCAGCTTTAGTTTAATCTGTCCACAGAATATTTTGCCTATAAACACCATTCTTGTTTAGTGTTTTACGTGTCGTAGACTCATCAACAGAGATGTTAGCATGTTCCAGAGATTTCTGTAAGTCTTTAGCTGACACTCTAGGATTCTTCTTAACCTCATTGAGCATTCTGCACTGTGCTCTTGCAGTGATCTTTGCAGGACAGCCACTCGTTGGGAGAGTAGCAACAGTGCTGAACTCTCCATTTCTAGAAAGTTTGTCCTACTGTGGACTGATGAACATCAAGGCTTTTAGGGATACCTTTGTTACCCTTTCCAGCTTTATGCAAGTCAACAATTCTTCATTTTAAGTCTTCTGAGATCTGGTTTGTTCGAGACATGGTTTACACCAGGCAATGCTTCTTGTGCAAGGCAGCTCTAACCAACATCTCCAAACCCATTTCATTGATTAGACTCCAATTAGCTTTTGGAGAAGTCAGTAGCCTAGTGGGTTCACATACTTTTTCAACTTACCCTGTGAATGTTTATGTATTCAATAAAGAGAAAACACATTAATTTGTGTTAATAGTATAAGAACACTTTGTTTATTGTTGTGACTTAGATGCAGAGCAGATCAAATTTGATCTGAAGGAATTAAGTAATTCCAAAGGGTTCACATACATTTTCTTGCCACTGTGTACACAGAGAAAGTATTCAGACCCCTTCACTTTTTACACATTTTGTTACGTTACAGCCTTATTCTAAAATGTATTAGTTATTTTCACCTCAATCTACACACAATACCCCATAATGACAAAACAAAAAAACTAAGTTGGATTCAACTAATAAAAGAATAGACAACCTGACCAGAGTGGTCCAGGACCTGAATAACAGTTTGCTGTTCTCCCAGGATCAGCTCGATGAGTTGAAACAGGAGAACCGCAAGATGACAGCAATCTGTAAGTCAATGAAAGAGGACATCAATTGTGTGGGGGAATCCATGATAACAAAGACTGATAAATCAACTTGATGTTGAATCAAGGTGGAACATGGACAGAATTTCAGAATCTCCACGAGACCTGGACGGAGCCTGAGGACAAAGTGAGGGAAATTATTTCTGAGAAATTGAAGATGGACCACGGGAAGATTGAGGTGGAGCGCACCCACAGGACTGGAAAACCCAGGTGACAGGCCAAGGCCCATAGTTGTCAAGTTCCAGAGGTTCAATTACAAGGTAGCTGGTCTGGAGAGAGGAAAGAACTTGAGAGAAACGTATATCTTCCTCAATAAGGACTATCCTGACGTTGTGTGACAGAAGAGGAAAGAACTTATACACAGCCATGAAAGTTGGCAGAGAGCGCGTGGGGACATTACTTACGTGGGGACATTACCGCTGTGACGGGCTCATCGTCCAACCTCCCAGAAGCCTAAGGGATGAGCGAGCCAAGCCTATTGGTTAGCAGCTTCAACGCCGCAGCACACTCACCTATTGATTGTTTGCTCTGTTCAGTGTTGTCTTTCTGATGAGTTCCCAGGAAAGGGATGAAACAGCCCATATTAATACGTAGTCTTAGAAATCAGGTTAAAGAAATCCTGAACTTGCTAACTTGCAGATAACCTTCATATATTAGCCATTTCTGAGACTCCGATAATTCATTTGATGATACAGCAGTAGCAAAACAAGGCTCTCTCTTCTATAGAAGAGACAGAAATGCTTAAGGGGAGGTGTTGCTGTATAAATTCAGAGCCATGTTCCTGTAATGCTTAGAGAAGATCTTATGTCAAGTGTTATTGAAGTGTTGTGGTTGCAGGTTCACTTCGCACATCTAAAGCCTTTTCTTTTGGGGTGTAGCTATAGGCCACCAAGTGCTAACAGTCAGTATCTAAATGATGTGTGAAATGCTTGAAATTGTATGTGATGTAAACAGAGGTCTACTTTCTTGGGAACCTGAATATTGACTGGTTTTCATCAAGTTGTCCGCTCAAGAAGAAGCTTCTTACTGTAAACAGTGCCTGTAATCTGGTTCAAATGATTTAATCAATGTACCAGGGTGTTTACAAACACTACAGGAACAAGATCACCACATGCATTGATCACATTTTTACTAAATACTGTAGAACTTTGTTCTAAAGCTGTATCCTTACCCATTGGATGCAGTGATCACAATATATATAGTGGCTATATCCAGGAAAGCCAGCCAACGTTGGGCCTAAAATAGTGTATAAGAAATCATACAAAAGATGTTGCTTTGATTCTTATGTGGATGATATTTGTTGGTCTGGTGTGATTAATGAGGAGCATTCAGACGCTGCACTTGATGCATTTATGAAATTGCTTCTTCAAATGATTGATTAAACATGCAATCTGACTGTTAAGGATCCGTGGATTAACGAGGAATTGAACAACTATGGTTGAAAGATATGGGGCAAAAGGAGTGGCTAATAAGTCTGGCTGCACATTTGACTGGTTGACTTACTGAAAATTGAGAAAGTATGTGACTAAACTCAACAACAATAAACCATTATGAAGCTATGGTCAATGGTGGGGGAAAACCTTTTGAGTACCTTAAATAAAAGTATGGGCAGAAAGACATTCAACTCCATCTTTCATCGAATCAGATGGCTTATTCGTCACAAACCATTTGATGTTAATTATTTGAATGATTAATTCATTAGCAAAGTGGGCAAACTTAAGCAGAAAATCCCAACAATGAACAGTGAGCCATCGTATTCATGCACAAAAAAAAATAATGAAAGAAAAGCATTCCAACTGTGAATTTTGTGAAGTTTGTGTGCGAGGTGGAAAAATTGTCATCGATCAATAATGACAAACCTCCGGGCACTGACAACTTAGATGAAAAGCTAATTAGGATGATAGCCGACTCTGTAGCCACTGCTATCTGTCATATGTTTAAATCTGAGCTTTGTGGAAAGTCTTCATCCTCAGGCCTGGAGGGAAGCCAAAGTAATTCCGCTACCCAGGTGTGGCAAAGCGACCTTTACTTGTCCTAACAGCAGACCTATCAGCTTTCTGCCAGCTCCTAGCAAACAGTTGTAAAAAAAAGTGTTTGACCAAATATGCTAATTCTCTGTAAACAAATTAACAACAGACCTTGGGCATGGTTATAGAGAAGGGCACTCAACATACACTGCACTGACACAAATGACTGACAAAGATATTGATAATAAGAATATTGTGGGAGCTGTACTGTTAGACTTCCGTGCAGCCTTTAATATTATTGAACATAACCTGTTGTTGATTCAGAACTATATATCTAATAGAACTCGGGCATTTCTTTTCTTCTCTAATGTCAAAATAAGTCAAGTGGGGTGTACCGTACAGCAGGGCAGTTCTAGGCTCTACTCGTTTCTATATTTACCAATGAACTTCCACTGGCATTAAACAAACCATGTATGCTGATGATTCAACCATATACGCATCATCAAGCACAGCTAATGAAGTCACTGAAACCCTTAAAAGATTTGCAGTCTGTTTTGGAATGGGTGTCCAGTTATAAACAGGTCCTGAAAATCTCAAACTGAAGAGCATTTTATTTGGAACAAATAATTCCCTAAGTTCTAGACCTCCATCTAGAATCGGCTTCATGTTGCGAAATATGAAGCCGATTCTAGATTTCATTTTCTAGATTTTCATTTTTTTCAACCTATGGGGGAACTATGTCATCATTGGATTAAAAAAAATGTGCCCGTTTTAAGCGCAATATTTTGTCACGAAAAGATGCTCGACTATGCATATAATTGGCAGCTTTGGAAAGAAAACACTGACGTTTTCAAAACTGCAAAGATATTATCTGTGTGTGCCCCAGAACTGATGCTACAGGCGAAACCAAGATGAAACCTCAAACAGGAAATGAGCTGAATTTTTGAAGCACTGTTTTACTATAGTCTCCTTATATGGCTGTGAATGTGCTGTGAACGAGCTTATGCTCTCTGCCGTTCGTCCAAGATGTCTGCAGCATTGTGACGTATTTGTAGGCATATCATTGGAAGATTGGCCATAAGAGACACTACATTTGCCAGGTGTCCGCCCGGTGTCCTTTGTCTAAATTGGTGCGCAATTCTCAGTGGCAATCATTTTACCATGCGATACAGAGGGAGAAGCACACTTCCAGGAACGATACATCATTGAAGAGATATGTAGAAAAACACCTTGAGGATTGATTCTAAACAACGTTTGCCATGCTTCAGTCGATATTATGGAGTTATTTTGGAAAAAGTTCGGCGTTTTTATAACTGAATTCTCTGGGTTTTTTTGGTAGCCAAACATGACGCAGAAAACGGACCGATTTCTCTTGCACAAATAATCTTTCAGGAAAACTGAACATTTGCTATCTAACTGAGAGTCTCCTCACTGAAAACATCCGAAGTTCTTCAAAGGTAAATGATTTATTGAATGTTTTTGCTGGTTTTTGTGAAAATGTTGCCTGCTAATGCTAACGCTAAATGCTAGTTTGCTATGGTTGAGAAGCATATTTTTGAAAATCTGAGATGACAGTGTTGTTAACAAAAGGCTAAGCTTGAGAGCTAGCATATTGATTTAATTTCATTTGCGATTTTCATTAATAGTTAACGTTGCGTTATGGTAATGGCCTTGAGGCTGTAGTCATGATCCCGGATCCGGGTTGGCTCGATGGGTGGGTCTGGAAGGGGAGTTTACAGTCTAACCAGACACCTAGGTATTTGTAGTTGTCCACATATTTTAAGTCAGAACCGTCCGGAGTAGTCATGCCAAACATACTCGTAAAACTGACCATCCTACCAATCCTCGACTTTGGCGATGGCATTTACAAAATATCCTCCAACACTACTAAGCAAATTGGATGCAGTCTATCACAGTGTCATCCATTTTGTCTCCAAAGCCCCATATACTACCCACCACTGCGACCTGTACACTCTCGTTGGCTGGCCCTCGCTTCATACTCGTCACCAAACACACTGGCTCCAGGTCATCTACAAGTCTTTGCTAGGTAAAGCCCCCCTTATCTCAGGTCACTGGTCACCATAGCAGCATGCGCTCCAGCAGGTATACTTCACTGGTCCCCCCCAAAGCCAGTTCCTCGTTTGGCCGCCTTTCCTCACAGTTCTCTGCTGCCAATGACTGGAACAAACTGCAAAAATCGCAGGAGTCTTATATTTCCCTCACTAACTTCAAGCACCAGCTGTCAGAGCACCTGTACATAACCCATCTGTAAATAGCCCATCCACCTACCATCTTCTGCACTTCTATCACGCCAGTGTTTAATTGCTATATCATAATTACCTCGCCACTATGGCCTATTTTATTGCCTTATCTCCCTTCTCACCTCATTTGCTCACATTGTATAAAGACTTATTTTTCTACTGTATTATTGACTGTGATTATAGGTTTGTTTTACTCCCATGTGTAACTGTGTCGTTGTATCTGTCGAACTGCTTTGCTTTATCTTGGCCAGGTCGCAGTTGCAAATGCGACCCAGCTTACCTGGTTAAATAAAAAGGTGAAATACATTTTTTTTTTGTGTTTACAATGAATGAACCACAAAACAGCAAAACATTATTTTGTATCGCAACACAATACATTGACTCACACAGTAGCCTAAAGGAGAACACACAGGAAATAGTCTCACAGTACATGGAATTTACTTCCTCCTCTGGAATGTTTGTACACATTCAGTAGCTACTTTATAAGACTAGCGGAAAATATAGTACAATCAAGCAAGAGCACAGAACGCAGCCAGCAAGACACCCCCCCCACCTCTCCTCCTCCCTGCTCACAACAAACTTTAGTCTTTGTCCCATGTCACCATGACAACCCTGCTGCGGTCACTTCAATTAAGGGCACAAATCCTTGTAACGAGAGAAAGTGGGAAAATAAGTAATCCATCTACGCTGGGCTGTGTCTGTCAACTGTAGCCAACAACCAATCAGCATTCAGCTTGAGGAAACCCTACAGTGACCGGGTGGTGTCTGTGGGGAACCACCAAACTTCCCGGTATAGGCTGGGGTGGTGCTGGAGTGATGCTGAGGCTGGGGTGGTGCTGGAGTGATGCTGAGGCTGGGGTGGGTTGTGACTAGACTGGTGCTGGGCTAGGGTGGTTTGGGTTATGTCTGGGCTGAGCCTGATGCTTGGGGTGGGGGTTGAGGGACACAGAGGGATAGAGGATGGCTGGGCCCATCCTTTCGCCGTCGTTGAAGAGGAATTGGGTCAAGCTCTGCTCTGGACAGAGAAAGCAGGAGAATGGGGGGAGACGGGAGAGTGAGGGCATAGAGTGGGAGAGAGAGAGCAGACTCTGGGGACCTGGTGATGAGATGGAGAGAGCAGAAAAGAGGGCAGGGATGTGATGTGCACCAGTATACCCCTCAGCCCTAGACATTCATCTCACATCTCAGAGAGAGAGGATCAGTCTAGGTCTGGAGTTGGGTATTCACTTTCGGGGTTTACAGGGGGGTGGGGTCAGCCACAGGCAACCTCCTGTAGAGATGTTTTTTCAAAGGAAGAGGAAAACATTTGTACATAGCCTAACAGCAAGTGTCCTTACAAACAGAGTGTAGTAGAAAGAAAAGGGTTGAGAGAGCGAGCAATAGAGAGCAAGCCAGCCAGCCAGCCAGCCAGCCAGAGAGCGAGCCAGCCAGCCAGAGAGCGAGCCAGCCAGCCAGCCAGCCAGAGAGCGAGCCAGAGAGCGAGCGAGCCAGCCAAGCCAGAGAGCGAGCCAACCAGCCAGCCAGCCAGCCAAGCCAGAGAGCGAGCCAACCAGCCAGAGAGCGAGCCAACCAGCCAGCCAGCCAGCCAGAGAGTGAGCCAACCAGCCAGCCAGCCAGAGAGCGAGCCAACCAGCCAGCCAGCCAGCCAGAGAGTGAGCCAACCAACCAGAGAGCGAGCCAACCAGCCAGCCAGCCAGCGAGCCAACCAGCCAGCCAGAGAGCGAGCCAACCAGCCAGCCAGAGAGCGAGCGAGCCAGCCAGCCAGAGAGCGAGCGAGCCAGCCAAGCCAGAGAGCGGGCCAGCCATCCAGCAAGAGCGAGAGAGAGCGCGACAGACAGAGAGAGAGAGAGAGAGAGCGCGACAGACAGAGAGAGAGAGAGAGAGAGCGCGACAGACAGAGAGAGAGAGAGAGAGAGAGCGCGACAGACAGAGAGAGAGAGAGAGAGAGCGCAACAGAGAGAGAGCGCGACAGACAGAGAGAGAGCGCGACAGAGAGAGAGAGAGAGAGACAGAGCGACAGACAGAGAGAGAGAGAGAGAGCGACAGACAGAGAGAGAGAGAGCGAGCGCGACAGACAGAGAGAGAGAGAGCGAGCGCGACAGACAGAGAGAGAGAGAGCGAGCGCGACAGACAGAGAGAGAGAGAGAGCGCGACAGACAGAGAGAGAGAGAGAGAGAGACAGACAGAGAGAGAGAGAGAGCGCGACAGACAGAGAGAGAGAGAGAGCGACAGACAGAGAGAGAGAGAGAGAGCGCGACAGACAGAGAGAGAGAGAGAGAGCGCGACAGACAGAGAGAGAGAGAGAGAGCGACAGACAGAGAGAGAGAGAGCGCGACAGACAGAGAGAGAGCGCGACAGACAGAGAGAGAGAGAGAGCGCGACAGACAGAGAGAGAGAGAGAGCGCGACAGACAGAGAGAGAGAGAGAGCGCGACAGACAGAGAGAGAGAGAGAGCGCGACAGACAGAGAGAGAGAGAGAGCGCGACAGACAGAGAGAGAGAGAGAGCGCGACAGACAGACAGAGAGAGAGCGCGACAGACAGAGAGAGAGAGAGAGCGCGACAGACAGAGAGAGAGAGCGCGACAGACAGAGAGAGAGCGCGAGAGAGAGAGAGAGAGCGCGACAGAGAGAGAGAGAGCGCGACAGAGAGAGAGAGAGCGCGACAGAGAGCGCAAGAGAGAGCGCGACAGAGAGCGCAAGAGAGAGCGCGACAGAGAGCGCAAGAGAGAGCGCGACAGAGAGCGCAAGAGAGAGCGCAAGAGAGAGCGCGACAGAGAGCGCAAGAGAGAGCGCAAGAGAGAGCGCAACAGAGAGCGCGACAGAGAGCGCAAGAGAGAGCGCGACAGAGAGCGCAAGAGAGAGCGCGACAGAGAGCGCAAGAGAGAGCGCGACAGAGAGCGCAACAGAGAGCGCGACAGAGAGCGCACAGAGAGCGCGACAGAGAGCGCGACAGAGAGCGCGACAGAGAGCGCGACAGAGAGCGCAAGAGAGAGCGCGACAGAGAGCGCAAGAGAGAGCGCAAGAGAGAGCGCGACAGAGAGCGCAAGAGAGAGAAGAGAGAGCGCGACAGAGAGCGCAAGAGAGAGAGAGCAAGAGAGAGAGCGCAAGAGAGAGAGAGCGCGACAGAGAGACCAGAGAGAGAGCGAGAGCGCAAGAGAGACCAGAGAGAGGCCGAGCCACAGAGAGAGACCGAGCCACAGAGAGAGGCCGAGCCACAGAGAGAGGCCGAGCCACAGAGAGAGGCCGAGCCACAGAGAGAGACCGAGCCACAGAGAGAGGCCGAGCCACAGAGAGAGGCCGAGCCACAGAGAGAGACCGAGCCCAGAGACCGAGCCCAGAGACCGAGCTCCAGAGACCACAGAGACCGAGCTCCAGAGACCGAGCTCCAGAGACCGAGCCAGAGACCGAGCTCCAGAGACCGAGCTCCAGAGACCGAGCTCCAGAGACCGAGCTCCAGAGACCGAGCTCCAGAGACCGAGCCCCAGAGACCGAGCCCCAGAGACCGAGCCCCAGAGACCGAGCCCCAGAGACCGAGCCCCAGAGACCGAGCCCCAGAGACCGAGCCCCAGAGACCGAGCCCCAGAGACCGAGCCCCAGAGACCGAGCCCAGAGACCGAGCCCCAGAGACCGAGCCCCAGAGACCGAGCTCCAGAGACCGAGCTCCAGAGACAGATGGAAGTGTTTCCCTCTATATTATATATATTCATTGCCACCACTCCGGGGGGAAAAAAATCCATCATATGTATTTATTCTTTTGGGGATGGTCAAATACTCAGTGTAAACGTAAAGGACTAAAATCTGAAAAGTATATAGCTCTATCTTTAAACAAGTTATTTGAAAACTAACAATCAACAAAAATACACTGAACTTAAATCTAACCCCATGATTTAAAGTGTTGATCCCATGTTTCACTTCTAATGCAGTTCTTCTAGCTGGCTGATGAGGCATTGCTGCTGCTACTCAACAATTAGAACCACTGTGTTATGATGTGGAGGTCTGGTGATTAACCTCAATTAGTAGCACAAAGACCCTCCTCCCCTCTCTGCTCCACCAGGGCCCACGCCCCCAACATCCTTCAGGTAAAACCCCACCAGCCACATTTAAATATCAACCGTCTGTTTTTTAATGTGCATGGTGTTCTAGTGGGTATGTACATATACTGAACAAAAATATAAAATGCAACAGGCAACCATTTCAAAGATTTCACTGAGTTACAGTTCAATTGAAATAAATCCATTAGGCCCTAATCTATGGAATTCACATGAGGTTGTGGCGGTGGATGAATGGCACGACAATGGGCCACCACATCTCATCACAGTATCTCTGTGCATTCAAATTTCCATCAATAAAATGTAATTGTGTTTATTGTCCTTAGCTTATGCCTGCCCATACCATAACCCAAACGCCACCATGGGGCATTGTTCACAACATGAACATCAGCAAGCCACTGTTATATTTTTGGTCAATTTATTTGTGTATAGTGTATTCAGAAGACCTCTTGACTTTCACATTACAACCTAGTTATAAAATTGACTAAACACATTTTTTTCTGATCAATCTTCACACAATACCTCAAAATGACAAAGTGAAAACAGGTTTTTAGAAATACCTTATTTACATTAAGTATTCAGACCCTTTCCTATGAGACAAGAAATTGAGTTCAGATGCATCCTGTTTCTATTAATCATCCTTGAGATGTTTTTCAACTTGATGAGCCCACCTTTTTTTTTTTTTTTTTTACCTTTATTTAACCAGGCAAGTCAGTTAAGAACATATTCTTATTTTCAATAACGGCCTGGGAACAGTGGGTTAACTGCCTGTTCAGGGGCAGAACGACAGATTTGTACCTTGTCAGCTCGGGGGTTTGAACTCGCAACCTTCCGGTTACTAGTCCAACGCTCTAACCACTAGGCTACGCTGCCGCCCCACCTGTGGTAAGATTGGACATGATTTGGAAAGGCACACACCTGTCTATATATGGTTCCATAGTCGACAGTGCATGTCAGTGCAAAAACCAAGCCATGAGGTGGAAGGAATTGTCCGTAGAGCTCAGCGACAGGATTGTGTAGAGGCACAGATCTGAGGAAGGGTACCAAAACATGTCTGCAGCATTGAAGGTCACCAAGAACACAGTAGCCTCCATCATTCTTAAATGGACGAAGTTTGGAACCCCAAGACTCTTCCTAGAGCTGGCCAGCCAGCCAAACTGAGCAATCAGGGAGAAGGGCCTTGGTCAGGGAGGTGACCAAGAACCAGATGGTCACTCCGACCGAGCCCCTCTGTGGAGATGGGAGAATCTTCCAGAAGGACAACCATCTATGTCGCCACTCTGTAAAAAAGGCACAGGACAGCCCACTTGGAGTTAGCCAACATAAAATCTGCTTCTCTGGTCTGATGAAACAAAGATTGAACTCTTTGGCCTGAATTCCAAGTGTCACATCTGGGTGCGGCAGGGACTGGGAGACCAGTCAGGATCGAGGGAAAGATGAACGAAGCAAAGAACAGAGAGATTCTTGATGAAAACCTGCTCAGAGTGCTCAAGACCTCAAACTGAGGCAAAGGTTCACCTTTCAACAGGACAACAACCCAAAGCACACAGTCAAGACAATGCAGGAGTGGCTTTGGGACAAGTCTCTGAATGTCCTTGAGTGGCCCATCCAGAGCCCGGATTTGAACCCGATCGAACATCTCTGGAGAGACCTGAAAATAGCTGTGCAGCGACGGTCCCCAGTCAACCTGACAAAGCTTGAGAAGATCTACAGAGAATGGAAGAAACTCCAAATACAGGTGTGCCATGCTTGTTGCATCAAATCCAAGACTTGAGTCTGTAGTTGCTGCCAAATGTGCTTCAAAGTAACGAGTAAAATGTTTGAAGACTTATGTAAATGTGATTCAGATTTCTATTTATTTCTAAATTTGCAAAAACCTCTTTTTGCTTCATCATTATGGGGTAGTGTGTGTAGATTGATGGGGGGGGTCAAATTAATTTTATCCATTTTAGAATAAGGCTTTAACCTAAATTGTGGAAAAGGTGAAGGGGTCAGAATCCTTTCTGAATGCAGTGGGTGTTATTTATGCTAGATAAAACAGACCAAAACACCCGCTGAAGGGAACCCATCCCAAGATCACAAAGGAAGTGCTCTTAGCTGATTATCACATTCCCGCTGCGTAGTGAATTATCATCGCTGTTTTGAGTATCATCATTATCCTTGCTCTTATCAAAAGGCATCAAAGCGGGATGCGGCAAGGCGAGCGAGGGGTCCGCTAGCTGGTTAATGGGCCACGTGTGTGAGTGAGAGCTAATGAGAGATATTCGCTTTTTGACTTCTCAGTGCTAAGCAAATTGCTACCGAAGCTGGCCCGGATGGTAGCCTATCGGTTCACCTGCAAGTTAAAACTACCACCCTCTCCATCGGGCCAGCCCCTCCATTATAAATGTGGTAACAGACAGACAAAAGACAGGTGCAGAGGCATATTAGGCTAATTTCCCTTGGAAACTTTATCCTACTAATGCACTGATTTAAAAGACAAAAGAACATACAGCGACATTAGGTTTGTGGTCTCTTAATGACTCTTTAGATATGTACAGAAAAATGTGATGCCTTAGTGGGTACAGTCGAAGCAGTGGTTTTCTTAGCTTTGGTGCCTTTAAACACCACCCAGGTTATGGAGCGATTTCCTCAGTGACAACAGAAGAGGAGACTGGCTTCTGCTCCATCTCCGATCTGCAGTGGTTGCCGTGGCAGCAGGGCCTAGCTGTAAAGGGAAGTGATTGTGCTGTACTCTATGGCGGAGCGAGGCATGAGGAGAAAGGCTAATGTGGAGAAATCAATACACGCTCCGCTCAAAGTGCTGAGGCCAGCATTCTCCTCAAAGCTCCCTCACAAAGACGACGATACACTGACAAAGAGAGACATCAGCCCAGCTGTCAGAGAAAAAAAAACATTATTTGAGAATGCAGTAAAAGCATGAGATCCTCCCTTAAAACAATTTAAATGACCCCCACACTACAATTCAAATGCATTGAAATCTAAACATGCCATTTTGAGTTGATAGAAGTGGATAAAGGCACAGACACACACTGTATCAAAGCGATTGACTCAAACCTCTAACACCTCTGTAATAGATACTGTGTGTCACAATACTGAAGCACACATGACAAAGGGTTGGTTAGATTTCAGCTGATACTTGTTAGAGTGGGGGTTACTTTACAACCTGGTCTGTCATTCAAACAAGTAGTAAGAGAGAGTAGTGTGTGTCTTACTCTGTTGGTCAAACTGGTTTGTGTGTCTAGTCTGTCGGAGTGCAGTAGACCGGCAGGTCCACTGTTGAGAGGTCAGAGATGCTACAGTATTCCTCATTGAGGTTTAATATTTTCTGACACTGAGAAATGGATGGGGTTGAATGTGTGCTAGAGGTGAAAGCAAACAGAGTTGAGTTGAAACAAAGATGTTAGATTCAGCCTCGCTTTCTCCTCATACAAAGGAGCGGTTGTTTTTACTCTGGCGACATTTCACAAGCCCAACAGTATTCTAAACAGAGAACTGAGCAAGGGGGAAACGCCTCAGGCCTGGTGAGGAAGTTCATTTACAAAGACAGACCAACTCACACAGAGCAACTCACAGAGAGACACCTCTATGGGACTGTGGACTTGACCAGTGACAGGAGTGGAGGTTAGGTGGAGTTCCCTACTTCAAGGAGAATAACCTTTTCAAAAGCTCTATGTGTGCGTCTACAGAATGTACCCATTACCACAGCATGCACTGTCAGACAAACAGTCCCCACATGGCAAGCATATGGGGAAATACAAACACAGTTGAGGATGAGAACAAAATGACAGAACAAGGATGAGCACCAGAGAGAATGCCAAGTGTGCAAAGCGGTCATCAAGGCAAAGGGTGGCAACTTTGAAGAATCGAAATATATTTTGGTTTAACACTTTTTTGGTTACTACGTGATTCCATGTGTTATTTCATCATTTTGATGTCATTATTATTACACAATGTAGAATATAAGTAAAAAATAAAGAAAAACCCTGGAATGAGTAGGACTGGTACTGAGATAGATAGATAGATAGATAGATAGATAGATAGATAGATAGATAGATAGATAGATAGATAGATAGATAGATAGATAGATAGATAGATATACAAAAAATAAAAGGGAACACTTAAACAACACAATGTAACTCCAAGTCAATCACACTTCTGTGAAATCAAACTGTCCACTTAGGAAGCAACACTGACAATAAATTTCACATGCTGTTGTGCAAATGGAATAGACAACAGGTGGAAATTATAGGCAATTAGCAAGACACCCCCAATAAAGGGGTGGTTCTGCAGGTGATAACCACAGACCACTTCTCAGTTCCTATGCTTCCTGGCTGATGTTTTGGTCACTTTTGAATTCTGGCGGTGCTTTCGCTCTAGTGGGAGCATGAGACGGAGTCTACAACCCACACAAGTGGCTCAGGTAGTGCAGCTCATCCAGGATAGCACATCAGAAGGTTTGCTGTGTCTGTCAGCGTTGTGTCCAGAGCATGGAGACGCTACCAGGAGACAGGCCAGTACATCAGGAGACGTGGAGTTGGCCATAGGAGGGCAACAACCCAGCAGCAGGACCGCTACCTCCGGAACATTCTGCTGCCTGCAACATCCTCCAGCATGACCGGTTTGACGGTGGGTCAGTCATGGTGCGGGGTGGCATTTCTTTGGGGGGCCGCACAGCCCTCCATGTGCTCGCCAGAGGTAGCCCGACTGCCATTAGGTACAGAGATGAGATCCTCAGATCCCTTGTGAGACCATATGCTGGTGCGGTTGGCCCTGGGTTCCTCCTAATGCAAGACAATGCTAGACCTCATGTGGCTGGAGTGTGTTAGCAGTTCCTGCAAGAGGAAGGCATTGATGCTATGGACTGGCCCGCCCGTTTCCCAGACCGGAATCCAATTGAGCACATCTGGGACATCATGTCTCGCTCCATCCACCAACGCCACATTGCACCACAGACTGTCCAGGAGTTGGCGGATGCTTTAGTCCAGGTCTGGGAGGAGATCCCTCAGGAGACCATCTGCCACCTCATCAGGAGCATGCCCAGGCATTGTTGGGAGGTCATACAGGCACGTGGAGGCCACACAAACCACAGCCTCATTTTGACTTGTTTTAAGGGCATTACATCAAAGTTGGATCAGCCTGTAGTGTGGTTATCCACTTTAATTTTGAGTGTGACTCCAAATCCAGACCTCCATGGGTTGATAAATTTGATTTCCATTGATAATTTTGTGATTTTGTTGTCAGCACATTCAACTATGTAAAGAAAAAAAAGTATTTAATAAGAATATTTCATTCATTCAGATCTAGGATGTGTTATTTTAGTGTTCCCTTTATTTTTTTGAGCAAGGTATATATAGCGCGAGTCCGTTAGGGAAAGTATGTGGTGAGGACAAACACGGTCCTTTAGCTCACATACTAGTGGAGAGAGTGAGATGGATAGCCTAACCTAGGCCTCCCCAGTGGTGCAGCAGTCTAAGGTACTGCATCTACAGACCCGGGTTTGATCCCGGGATGTATCACAACAGGCCATGATCGGGAGTCCCATTGGTCGGCGCACAATTGGCCCAGCGTTGTCCGGGTTAGGGGAGGGTTTACTTGGCTCATCGCACTCTAGCGACTCCTTGTGGTGGGCCTGGCACTTGCAGGCTGACATCGGTTGGCGTTTCCTCCGACGCATTGGTGCGGCTGGCCTCCGGGTTAAGTGGGTGTTAAGAAGTGCGGTTTGGAGGGTCACGTTTCGGAGGATGCACGGCTCGACCTTCGCCTCCCGAGCCAGTTAGGGAGTTGCAGCGATGAGACAAGATCGAAATTGGGGAGAGGGGGTCAAATAAAAAATATGAATAAAGTATGCTAAACTAAAGTGTTGCAGTGGAATGTGGATCTCCATTTGTCTACCAATTGTTCAGAGCACTGTTGATGTCTGATTGCTGACATTTTCATGTGATTCTACATGTAAAAATCACATCCAGCATGGCACGTGTTGTCTATCCTCACCACCTGGGGATGGCCCGTCAGGAAGTCCAGGATCCAGTTGCAGAGGGAGGTGTTTAGTCCCAGGGTCCTGAGCTTAGTGATGAGCTAGGAGGAAAGGGATTGTCAACGCGTGGGAAACAGTGGGTTAACTGCCTTGCTCAGGGGCAGACAACAGATTTTTACCTTGTCAGCTCGGAAGGCACTATACTGTTGAACGCTGCGCTGTAGTCTGAACAGCATTCTCACGTAGTTGTTCCTTTTGTCCAGGTGGGAAAGGGCAGTGTTGAGTGTAATAGAGATTACGTCATCTGTGGATCTGCTAGGGCAGTATGCAAATTGGAGTGGGTCCTGGGTGTCTGGGATGATGGTGTTGATGTGGGGCGGCAGGGTAGCCTAGTGGTTAGAGCATTGGACTAGTAACCGGAAGGTTGCAAGTTCAAACCCCCGAGCTGATAAGGTACAAATCTGTCGTTCTGAACAGGCAGTTAACCCACTGTTCCTAGGCCGTAATTGAAAATAAGAATTTGTTCTTAACTGACTTGCCTAGTTAAATAAAGGTAAAATAAAATAAATAAATCAAACGTGAGCCATGACCAGCATTTCAAAGCAATTCATGGCTACAGATGAGTGTTTTACGGGGTAATAGTCCTTTAGACAGGTTGCCTTGGCATTCTTGGGCACAGGGACTATGGTGGTCTGCTTGAAACATGTACATATTACAGACTGGGTCAGGGAGAGGTTGAAAATGTCAGCGAAGACACTTGCCAGCTCTGGCCTTCCAAAGTACAACTCAGACTATCAGTGTTCAGCGATGGCTCTCTCTTAAGGGTCATGTGATTTAGAGTTCAGTCAGTCGGTGTGCAAACATTGCCCCAGCTAACACAGAGCTACGTGGCAGAACACTCACAAGCTGCAGAATCATTTATTAAAAGGGTAGTACTACGCAACTTTCGGAAACAAATTCAAATGCATGTGCTCATTCCAGAAGATGTGGGTGAAACGTGGAGAATTTCAGCAACGCTTGTTAATACTAGTCTATTCAAATCAATGATGTAACAGAATAATTATTTCATCTAGAAACCCTCTAGTCTCAGCTTTTTTCTTGACATAGATTGCAATGTAATAACTTGACACCAATGTAATAACTTGAAACCAATGTGAGTCGTTGTGCATTCTTTGAACATAGGCCTACACCATTATAAACTCTGTTAAGCTATGAAAGAAACTGGATTTTTGGTGCAGGTACAGCCAACTAGCACAAAAATATTACGATATTGTCAATATTATACAGTACAATATCACGGTATGTAACTGTATCAATTTTTCCTCCACTACTAGTAAAGTCACACTAGTCTTAAATAGACAGGATCAGAGAAGCATTCAGAAAGTACACAACGTCTGGTCCGTGGCTCTGAGCAGTGTGTGTGTGTGTGTGTGTGTGTGTGTGTGTGTGTGTGTGTGTGTGTGTGTGTGTGTGTGTGTGTGTGTGTCAGGAGATGAAATATGTGAGCAGCTGCAGTCATTAAAAGCAGTAACCTCCAAACAAAGGCCAGATCATATTAGCAGACAGACAAGAGCCTTGATGGTTTGATAGAGGAGGCAGCAGCAACAGACAAATTGGCTGCTTCAGTGGGATAAACCAGAAACCACCAGATATGGCCAGAGAGGAGCAGGAGAAGAGGAGAGCTTACTAACCCAAAGGGGACAACTCTCAGAGAAGACAAGGAGATATGGTCCTGACATGAATCAGGAAGACTAAAATAAAGAACCAAGACAGCACACCGCTGTTGTTTTTCTGCTCTTCTTTCACTTCCTTTAAAGCTGCAATATGTAACTTTTTGGGCTGACTGACCAAATTCACATAGAAATGTGAGTTAGACAGTAGATCTGTCTCTCTTATTGAAAGCAAGTCTAAGAAGCATTAGATCTGTTCTATACTTCCCGTTCTTCGTTTTGTTTGTGTCATACTTTCAGTTTTATACACCAGCTTCAAAATGCTTAAAATACAGTATTTTTGGTTATTTAAAAGATACTTCACAGCAGATTAGATACAAGGGACAATGATTCTCTATACTTCTTTTGTCACAAACTGAAATTTGGCGAACTATTATAATTTTGCGACCAGGAAATAGCGGTGCGATTTCCACATACCGCACCTTTAAATCACACAGCCTGAGTTGAATACAGGTTGAATTGTTCCACTTTTTCATGCAACACTGAGGTGGTGTCTACACTTGACACTGACATGGGACTTCTGCTATCCTAATACAAAAATCACATTGAAAATACGGGCCTAGACGCACAAGTCGCTTTATGTTCCGATTGTGTTAAGATCTGGCTGACACATCAGGGGGTAGTCAGGGATGCATCGTGTGCAGATTTCTCCTCAGTCTGAACGCAATCAGGCTATCAAAAGCACATACAGTGGGTGAAATCATCAGCACTTTTCCCACAATTCTCCAGAGGCATAATAATGTTGGAGGAAATTCATTCCCAGCGTGTGAGGAACGTGTGTGCTGGCCTCAAATGCTAGCAAGCTAACTAATATTTAGAAATCCAAGAGTTAAGCTAACCCATTTGCAATCCCTTTAACATTGCCTGCTCGTTTGCGGACCGGCCAATTCCATTTGAATACAGCCCGGGATAAGGTCATCTGGACACACTGTGGACACATTTACATGCAGTTGCAGATGCATGACACACTGGGAATTCCACGATCAAAACTCAAAGATCAGAATACTAAAGCTACATGAACGGTTACGTCTAGACGGCCTGAGAAACAGCAAACAGTGGTGAACATCTTGCAACTGTGTGTCCATGAAAACCAGTCATCTGTGCCTTCATGTGATTGAGTTCATGTGATTGAGTGTGTCTTAGTAATCTTTCTTCCACTGAAGACTAATTGATGTGTATAAACAGTTGAATTCAGAAGTTTACATATACCTTAACAAATACATTTAAACTCAGTTTCACAATTCCTGACATTTAATCCTAGTAAAAAAGCTCCACAATGAAATTGGGTGGGGGCTGTGCTTTGACAAAGTGGGTGGGGTTATATCATTCCTGTTTGGCCCTGTCCGGGGGTGTCGGATGGGGCCACAGTGTCTCCTGACCCCTCCTGTCTCAACCTCCAGTATTTATGTTGCAGTAGTTTATGTGTCGGGGGGCTAGGGTCAGTTTGTTATATCTGGAGTACTTCTCCTGTCCTATTCGGTGTCCTGTGTGAATTTAAGTGTGCTCTCTCTAATTCTCTCTTTCTTTCTCTCTCTGAGGACCTGAGCCCTAGGACCATGCCTCAGGACTACCTGGCATGATGACTCCTTGCTGTCCCCAGTCCACCTGGCCGTGCTACTGCTCCAGTTTCAACTGTTCTGCCTGTGATTATTATTATTGGACCATGCTGGTCATTTATGAACATTTGAACATCTTGGCCATGTTCTGTTATAATCTCCACCCGGCACAGCCAGAAGAGGACTGGCCACCCCACATAGCCTGGTTCCTCTCTAGGTTTCTTCCTAGGTTTTGGCCTTTCTAGGGAGTTTTTCCTAGCCACCGTGCTTCTACACCTGCATTGTTTGCTGTTTGGGGATTTAGGCTGGGTTTCTGTACAGCACTTTGAGATATCAGCTGATGTACGAAGGGCTATATAAATTTGATTTGATTAGCACTTTTCGCACCAAAGTACATTCGTCTCTAGGAGACAGAACGGGTCGCCTTCCTGAGCGGTATGACGGCTGCGTGGTCCCATTGTGTTTATACATGCGTACTATTGTTTGTACAGATGAACATGGTACCTTCAGGCGTTTGGTAATTACTCCCAAGGATGAACCAGACTTGTGGAGGTCCACAATTTGTTTTCTGGGGTCTTGCCTGATTTCTTTTGAATTTCCCATGATGTCAAGCAAAGATGCACTGAGTTTGAAGGTAGGCCTTGAAATACATCCACAGGTACACCTCCAATTGACTCAAATTATGTAAATTGGCTTTAGAAGCTTCTGATAGGATATCTTTAGTGTATGTAAACTTCTGACTAGAGGTTGACCGATTAATCGGAACGGCCGAGTAATTAGGGCCTATTTCAAGTTTTCATAACAATCGGTAATAAGCATTTTTGGACACCGATTGTGGCCGATTACATTGCACTCCACGAGGAGACTGCGTGGCAGGCTGACTACCTGTTACGTGAGTGCAGCAAGAAGCCAATGTAAGTTGCTAGCTACCATTAAAGTTACATTGTAAAAAACCATCTTAAAATAATCACTAGTTAACCCTTTAGCCAGGGAGTCATGCTTAGACCATCAATAAACAATTACTCTACGTCCTATATGCACATCAATTATTCTACGTCCTATATGCACATCAATTACTCTACGTCTACAGTTGAAGTCGGAAGTTTGCATACACTTAGGATGGAGTCAACAATTTTTTTTAACCACTCCACAAATTTCTGGTTAACAAAAAAAATAGTTTTGGCAAGTCGGTTAGGACATCTACTTTGTGCATTCCAACAATTGTCTACAGACAGACTATTTCACTTATAATTCACTGTATTACAATTCCAGTGGGTCAGAAGTAGAGGTCGACCGATTATGATTTTTCAACGCAGATTCCGGTTATTGGAGGACCAAAAAAAGTAGATACCGATTAATCTGACAAAATTATTGTTTTTATTAATACATTTGTAATGACAATTACAACAATACCATTTGTATTTCATATACCTTTGACTATTGGATGTTCGTAAAGGCACATGTATTTCCAGTGTAACAGTATAGCTTCCTTCCCTCTCCTTGCCCCTACCTGGGCTCGAACCAGGAGCACATTGACAACAGCCACCCTCGAAGCATCGTTACCCATCGCTCCACAAAAGCCACGGCCCTTGCAGAGCAAGGGGAACAACTACTTCAATGTCTCAGAGCGAGTGACGTTACCGATTTGAAACGCTATTAGCACGCACCCCGCTAACTAGCTAGCCATTTCACATTGGTTACACCAGCCTAATCTCGGGAGTTGATAGACTTGAAGTCATAAACAGCTCAATGCAAGCACAGCAAAGAGCTGCTGGCAAATGCACAAAAGTGCTTATTGAATGAATGCTTACGAGCCTGCTGCTGCCTAGCACCGCTCAGTTAAGACTTCTGTATCAAATCATAGACTTAGTTTCCGTGTCTTATGTTATAATTATCATTTCAAAAACAAAAGGTTAATTATTTCAGTGAAATACGGAACCGTTCCGTATTTTATCAAATGGGTGGCATCCCTAAATCTAAATATTGCTGTTACATTGCACAACCTTCAATGTTAAGTAGCGTCCCACCTGGCCAACATCCGGTGAAATTGCAGAGCGCAAATTTCAAATTACAGAAATATAAATATTTAACATTCATGAAAATACACGTATTATACATCAAACTAAAGCTTAACTTCTTGTTAATCCAGCCGCTGTGTCAGATTCAAAAAGGCTTTACGGCGAAAGCACGCCATGTGATTATCTGAGGACAGCACCACGCATACAAAAAAACTTTTTTCAACCAGGCAGGTGTGACACGAAAGTCAGAAATAGCAGTATAATAAATGCCTTACCTTTGATCTTCTTCTGTTGGCACTCCAAAAGGCCTCAGTTACATCACAAATTGTCCTTTTGTTCGACACTGTCCTTCTTTATATCCATAAAAACTCAGTTTAGCTGGTACGGTTCATTCAATAGTCCACCGGTTTCCCTCCTTCAAAATGAATCCCAAACGTCAAACAATGTTTATAATCAAACCTCAGGTACCCTAATACGTAAATTAACTATAAAATTTAAGGCGGATAATAGTATGTTCATTACCTGGAGATAAATAACAAAGAATGCACTTTCACCCACGCGCATGGAAACACTACAGCCAAAATGGGAGCCACTTAGAAAAACTACAACCTCTAGCTCCATTTTCCCAAAAACCAGCCTGAAACTCTTTCTAAAGACTTCTAAAGACTGCAGTTCCTAGGGCTTCCACTAGACGTCAACAATCTGGGAGGACTTCTCAAAATAAACATGAAAGCCATTGGAAACGGTGGAAGGCTGAAATTATATATTTTTGGGATGGTTTGTCCTCTGGGTTTTGCCTGCCATGTCAGTTCTGTTATACTCAGACATCATTTTAACAGTGTTAGAAACTTTAGAGTGTTTTCTATCCAAATCTACCAATTATATGCATATCCCAGCTTCTGGGCCTGAATAACAGGCAGTTTACTCTGGGCATGCTTTTCATCCGGATGTGAAAATACTGCCCACTACCCAAGAGAGGTTAAAACAAATTAATTTTAGCAGGCAATATTAACTAAATATGCAGGTTCAAAAATATATACTTGTGTATTGATTTTAAAGAAAGGCATTGATGTTTATGGCAAGGTACACATTGGTGCAACGATTTGAGAAATCTTCACACGTTTGGAGAAGTAGGCTGTGATTCGATGAGAAATTAACCGGCACCGCATCGATTAAATGCAACGCAGGAGAAGCTAGATCACTACACGTGGTTGATGATATTACTAGTTTAATTACAAAAATAAACCAACCAACCACGCATAGAGAACACAATGTTTGAAGGTCATTGTTAAATCACAGACCTTTTCAAGACTGGCTGTTGATCAGACTGGTACTTTAGTTAAACTACATGAACTGCACAAAACTCACCCGTTTTTGTTCCTACAGGTAGTGTGTTTTCTAATTCTAACACCATCTCAAACCCCAAACGCTACTCCAGAATGTTCAGATAGGCCCAGTCGCTACACACATCATCAGACCACCAGTTATTTTCACACCTTGAGTGTTAATTGGGTATAAAGGGTGTTGAGTGCAGCACCATAGCACACCGGAGTCAATAGAATAATAGGAGTGACAGAGGTTAGTTAACTATCGGTCTCCATAACAGACTTCCAGACATGTCAACTTATTTAAGGACTGCTGCTAATCCTAATGGCCTCCATTAAACAGCCCCAGCTAAAACACAATCCCCTATACAGACCACTACTATAGTTCTGAAGAGGTATGGGCTAACCTTTCTGGGTCGAAGTCCATCACACTGTGATAACATGGCATTGTTGTTAACGTAATAGGGAATGCTTTGTATTCACAGACTGGTAGGCCTTAAAGTAACAGACATACAAGCCTTATAAGTCCTTAACACTAATGCACGTGAGGAACATGCAATCTAGCAGTATTTACTTCTTGGAAAGCGGAATAACTGGCATATTACCTTGTGAAACACATGTTTATGATAGAACTATCGCCTATAGGCAAGGCATGATGAATGTATTAAGAGTAACAAAGCACCTATAGCCTCCTACATGTCTCAGAACCATTAGTGTTCCATTCCCTAGTCTCCAGAGTGAGATGGATAATGTCAGTCTGGTACACTTCAACATGTCCCAGAAGACAAGGACAGAATATTCACCAAAATGGAAGCACCGGGCTCTTTCTATTACACTTCTTGATTAAAATGGCATGTCTTTTTTCACTGTGGAATATGGTTAGTGTGTTGTTGTCAACATAGTGCTGAGTGCAAATAAAGGGGTGGGGGGGGGTTTCGATTCTAGAATCTAATGCCGGCGATTGAAATAACCTTATTATGTTGAGCAGCAAAGATGATCAACAACACATACACCCCTACACGCATGCACACACACACACTTGTGACAATCTTTCCACCACGTGCCTGTGCTGAGAGCAGCATTACTAGGGTTATGGGCAGGGCATATTTATAGTCATGAATGCCATGAAAGAGAGAACGTCTCAAACTACTTCAGGCAGCTAAGATACTTACCCGTCTGACTGCAGCCCTCCTCTAGAAGTATGTATACTTGTGCACATTATGGCACATACATTTTTTTGCCTTGCAAACGTACAGGGTAGAAACATTTTTAAGAGCATATGGTTCAAAGAAAACCAATCATGTACAGTGTGCTCACACACAAACACACGATGGGCCTGAATTCCTGGCAGTAAACTAATGACAGGTTGATCACTTCTGTTTCCCTACTTTTGTCTCAGGCCTGTTTATCTGTGGCACATTTGTCAGCAAACAGCATCTGTTTGACAAAACAGGAACACTGCCCCTCCCCACCCTAATCTCACACACGCACTTGCCTGCGTAACAAGACAACTACAGTAGACAACACGTTTCAATCCAAATCATCATCCTGTTTTGTAAGAGAAAGGGGGAGACATAATCACACAGACACGAGAGGGGATACTATTAGTGTATGTTATCACACCAACTGCCACACCTATGGAGAACAAAAAATGTTGAATTGGCAACCAACAGTCAGACAATCTTGTGATAATCCATTACCTCATGGATTTAGTGTAGCAGTCATTCTCAGAAAACAGGCAGCTAACCCACTGTTCCTAGGCCGTCATTGAAAATAAGAACTTGTTCTTAACTGACTTGCCTAGTTAAATAAAAGGTCAAATAAAAAAATAATCTCAAGAATCAACTTTCACAAAATGCCCTCTGGAATCTCTGAGATTAGGATATGTACTTATCTATTTCATAAATATGTTTTGCGGTCAGATATTACACATTTTAAAAACATTCCAAATTTCATTACCATAAATCCCAAAAAGTTACAAATTAATATTTAAATGTTTTTTTTCAAACAACCCTACCCCCTAATGAAAAGGCCTGGGTCAAACAAACATAATGCCAAAAACAAAAAAATATTTCAAATGAAGTCATCAATAATAATACAATTTTAATAATCTGACTTTTCCACAATTTAAGCCGTTTGATAATGAGAAGGCCAAGGGGGTGTTTGAGAATACAACTTCATTCTGAAGGCATATAAGCAAATAAATTAACTTAACTTGTGCTCATCTAAGGACTACTCATCTAGATGATGGGTAAATAAAACGTTATTTAAAAACTGACGAGTTTTTACAGGAACTTGAAAGTGTTACGTAATGAGACATGTCCACAGACACAGTGTTAGTGCGTACTCCATACTATAACTTTGGGGTGAAAATGTACCATTTACAATATGGCATTTGCCCAAAAATGTGACACCTTAGTCCTCAGAAAGATGGTTGATTTTTGCTGTTAAATCATAGTTTTATAACTCAATTTGCTACAGACATTTTAAAACTGGTTTCATCAACCGTTGAGGTCAAGCACACGGCAGTGTCCCCCTCACAAATTCAGAGTCCCCCCCTGTCGAAATAAAGGAAACACTTCAGGAAATGAGGGATAGAAAGTGTATTGGAAGCAGGTGCTTCCATACAGGTGTGATTCCTGGGTTATTAATTAAGCAATTAACATCCCACCATGCTGAGGTTCATGTATAAAAATGCCCAGTTGGCCATTATTCTGGCTACCATGGTAGACGAGATCTCAGTGACTTTGAAATAGTGGTCTCAAAGGAGCATAAGGGGTTTAAAGTGTGTGTGTGTGTGTTTAAGTGTCTCAATCACCAGACCTCAACTCAATTGAACACTTAAGGTTGTTTCTAGAGTGGCGACTGAGACAGCGTTTTCCACCACCATCAACAAAACATCCAATAATGGAAATTATTGTGGAAGAATGGTGTCACATCCCTCCAATAGAGTCCCAGATACTTCTAGAATCTATGCCAGGGATCGGCAACATGGACAGGGTTGTAGGCCACAAAATGTGAACTCATAAGGAGCTGTGGTGGCTCGCAGATCAGCAACGCACAACCATTCTCACACATGCAGTCAGAACCAGCCCTAGCCTTTTGGGGGCCATCAGCAACATTTTGTTGGGGGCCCTAAGTAACATTTTATGGATATGCTATGTATATGCTAAAAAAAAAATCTATAATTTACCAATCTACTTTTTTTTGCTGACACGGCTAATTGAGTGACTGATAAGAAAATAAATACTGATGGATAACCAAATATAGAAATGTGTGGGTAGCAAAATTCCAGGAAATTTCAATAAATTCCCAGAATTCGTGGTTGGAGGATTACAGAATTAGTTTTAAGTTCCTGGAATCTTGCAACCCGCAGCCCCAGTGATATATATATATTTTTTGTTTGGGGGGGGGGCAGTTGCCCATCCCTGATCTATGCCAAGGCGCATTGAAGATGTGCTGGATGCTCATGGTGGCCCAATGCCCTATTAATTGGAATAATCCACCCAAAACCACTCATTCCTATAATTTACCATGTTATATAACACTAATATCTGAGAATAATATTTTTTTTTGTCAACAAATCATTAATTTTATAGTTTTAATAAGGTTGGTAGCAACATGTGAAAATTGTTGTGGAAATCTGTTGCAGCTCAAGTCAACTACAAAAACCACAATACAATGGCTGTAAATATCCGGTAAACAAATTCAGTTTTCAATTTCACCATGTTCAACCTGCAGATCAATGTGCCTCGAGTGTTGAGTCTGACATTCACAACGGTACCATGCAATGCACCCTAGACTGAAGAGGTGGCACCTCTTAAATTACACATATCTTGACTTGAATAGCTCAGATACACATTAAATGACACCATGAATCGATAGAACATTGCTTAGAGATGCACAAAAACAACAGTCCAAATCTTTCCTTTAAGACACCACGTTGGGGTTCCCTTTATTTTGGCAGTTACATGTAGCTACTCCAAAGGCAATTTGACACTAAATCCATTGAATGTCCAGGGATGTGCTGATATGTTCCAATATATGAGGAGGTTCTTCTTCAGAGTTGCTGTGGTGACTTCATCACTGAGCTGTGTCGCTGTCCCATAATGCATTGTCAAAGACCACGCTCCATTTGAACTGACAAAATTGCAACGTGGGACAATCTGCATGTGAGTGATTGAAGATTTGACTTAACGTCCATCCAGATATATATTGCATTGAGTGCAGGCCAACTCATGGGACATTAGAGGAGGTTGAGCGGAAGAAATTAAAGGTTAGCAATCAATCTTTCGCTTGATCAGCTCTTCGATATCCCCTGGACCACGTGTCACGGGAAAATTCACTCAATGAGGAATCAATAACAGAAATAATCCACTCATCATTTCCACACACAAAAAAGAAGTTATCAAAGCAACTATCGCCGTTTGATAGACCGACAACACCGCAAATGGGCTACTGAGTCAAACATGGTAACACCCCCTGCAACTGTCGCCCAACAAAGTTGCCCTACATTTTCTCCTCAAATGAAAAAGCGTTCTTGCTAAGGTTTAAAATACTATTTCAGATTACTTAAAATCTCCATGCTGCAAATTACACAGATGGCATGACTTCATTTAATACATGAATAAAGTTCAGACAGTTATCGATGTGGTATCTGACAAATGGTTGAACTTGCAGGCAGACTCGTGTCATGACTCATGGCAATCTAACGTCGAATGAAACCGGGGAGTAAACATAACACATTCAAGAAACGACAACGATACGTGTTCATCGAATGACTGCATGCGAAAACTTGCCATTTGATATGACCCTTAAAACTGTTAGGAAAGTAGCGAAGCTACTTCCACCGTCACTACACATTGTTGCAATTGATATATACGTCTGTAAAGGTGTTTAATGCATGCTCAAATCGGAATAAAAACATTGGACAGTCAATTGTATCTTGTTGGCTACTGCTCGGTCACAAAAGAAGTTTGCTACAAGTTAGCTCGATAGCTAATGCCACATGGACCACAAGACGCCAAAACAACTTCTTAGCACAAGGCTCTAGCTCTAGTATAGTATATATTGTGGAGTTGAGCAACTCAAGTAAAAAATTAAAACACATACTAAATAATTGAAACATTTCCATATAACATTGTTTATGTAGCTTACCATAACGCAAAACTAGAGTTCGGATAACAAATGGTGGAAGTAACGTTACATGTTTGTCCGCTATAGAACTGCCATGCTGGCTGCTCGAGCTATCAGTTACTGCTCTCATTTACTTCGCGGCTGCCCTTCACCGGCCATGGAAAACACAACGCATTCCGTGATATCTCACACCATGAAATTAAATAAGCATATATTTTCAACTACTTACAATCATGCACGCGGTTCCTGTAAAATAGCAGTATGGCTGGAATCGTGTGTTCAGGTGTCTGTCTCAGTTTCTCACAGTGTCGGAGATCACATCCGCAGCTGCTTCCTCATACACGCAACGCGCAGATCACGCCGCACAGCAACGCTACCAAACCCCTCTCCGTCGCCAAGGCAACAAACCCACTTCAGCCAATCATAACCCCTCCCTTCCATACCCTCTGGCATCTGGCCGCAGCTCGGAAGAACAGCGTTGATTTGTGCACGCGGTCGCCGCTACACAATTTGTATTTATTTTTTATTCGTATTGTAAACGCAATTAGATTGAACAAGCGCACAGTACCATTGTTTATATCTCCAAATAATACAGTTAATTCCAACTGCACAGCATTTGGTAGTGAAAGTGGGGATTAAAGGAAAAGAAAAGGCATCTGCTTCACTTTGGCGGGGGACTCCAGCCCCCGCCAAAGTTTTTTTTTTTTTTATGTTTTTTTCTGTAAAATGACTAGACACCTTGCAATTTTATGAAGTTAGCTCAGATAGCTTCCCAACATCATAACTAGCTACCAAGAAGCCTTTTCAGGCTGTCAATCAAGTTAGAGTAGTTAACTTTTCTTTATCTTAGCTGACATGCCTGTTGGCAAGGTTTATGTAATGTACTGAATAAGACTCACATTCCTTTTAATCTTTTACCCAAATTTGAGCAGAGAAACACATTTTGTTTCTCTAAAAAAAGAAGCAGGAGGAACGGACAGTTGAAGAGGTATGCTTAGATATGCAGATAAATATTTTTTATTTATTTTTTACATAGAATTAAGTATAATGATTATGTCTCTATGTTGCAGGAAAAAGGTGTTTTAAAAAATACAAAAATCGCCAATTTATGGTCGGAAGACCGAGCCCCCTCTGGACAACCCCCCAGCCATCCTCATGTAATGTGCCCCCTCAGGTTTTTGGGATGCATGGTGCCCCTAACGCTTGACATATTTGCACAGTATTACACAGTCATCTAGACCCACAGTATAATGGAAAGGGATGCATTATATGTATTCTTGAGTAGAGCCTATTGATCATTTGAGAGCCTATGGGCCACAGTGCAACTCTGTGGCCCATAGGCATCACAGTTTACACCAAACTGTAACTCTCACATCAGAGTATGATAGCTGACTCACTTTAGACCTCCTCCCCCCGCTCCTCTGTCCTCCTTCTCTATCCTCGTCTGCCTGCTCCTCTGTCCTCCTGCTCCTCTGTCCTCCTCCACTATCTTTCACTCCTCTGTCCCCCTTCTCTGTCCTCCTTCTCCCACTCCTCTGGTCTCCTTCTCCTCTGTCCTCCCCCTCCTCTCCTTCTCTGTCCACCTCATTCCTGTTTTTTTAGAACCTCCCTCAGAGATATAACTTTGAAAAGCTACCAAAGTGATCAATTTACTGCTATAGCCTACAACCCATTTTTCTGCCAAAGGTTATTCTTTCAAAATGTTGGGTTCAAGTGACATAATTTCTCTATTACCTTGTAATTAATTACCGACCCTTTTGTTCACTTTGAAATGTCATAGTCTTCCTACACCATTCTTCTGTTTGGAATGTTGTAGTACCAAATTTACAATGCGTTTGCATCTTCCTTCTCGTGGAAACAGAAACACACCCTGTTCTGCTTCATGTCCTTCAGTTAGTTCAACTGGACAAACAGGATCTTCTGTGAATGGGTGGTGTGCTACAGCCAAGCTGGAGTCAATGAAACCAGCAATTTAGGGTTAAACAGAAACCAGCCATTAGAGGGTTAAACAGAAACCAGCAATTAGACTGGGGTTAAACAGAAACCAGCCATTAGAGGGTTAAACAGAAACCAGCCATTAGAGGGTTAAACAGAAACCAGCCATTAGAGGGTTAAACAGGACGAAGTCATTAGAGGGTTTAACAGGAACAAGCCATTAGACACTTAAACAGAAACCAGCCATTAGACTGGGGTTAAACAGAAACCAGCAATTAGACTGGGGTTAAACAGAAACCAGCAATTAGACTGGGGTTAAACAGAAACCAGCCATTAGAGGGTTAAACAGCCATTAGAGGGTTAATCAGGAACAAGCCATTACAGAGTTAAACAGAAACCAGTAATTAGACTGGGGTTAAACAGAAACCAGCCATTACAGAGTTAAACAGAAACCAGTCATTAGAGGGTTAAACAGAAACCAGTCATTAGAGGGTTAAACAGAAACCAGCCATTAGAGGGTTAAACATTAATCAGCCATTAGAGGTTAAACAGAAACCAGCCATTAGAGGGTTAAACAGAAACCAGCCATTAGAGGGTTAAACATAACGGATATAACCAATTTACTTTTCATGTTTTGTTGTTGTTTTTCTGGGTAATTGAGGCTTGAAAGAAAAAAAGAAAAATCTGATGTGGTCCTCTCTTAAATCTTTGATTAGAAGTTACAGTTTGGAGTTTTTCTCATTCACTGGTTTTCTTTCTGAAGCTGCTGTTTCTGTTTTTTTCCCCCAGCACAATTCACCATGGCAACTGTTTGTGACCGGGTCACATGGCCTATCTCGTGCTTGGAGAATAGGAAAGGATGGACAGATGATGCAGGCATCTGTCTGTCGGTTTCTGGTTTATCGGTTAAAAGTCATTTGTTGGAGTGGAATGAACCATCCCAAAAATTGCCCCTTTGAATACAAAAACCCTACAAACACTTTAAGGCACGTGTGTCAAACACATTCCACGGCAGGTCGAGTGTCTGTGAGTTTTCGCTCTACCCTTGTACTTTATTGATGAATTATGGTCACTAATTACAAAGCAACTCCCCTCACCTGATTGTCTCGGTCTTCATTGAAAGAAGAAAAAAAAACACAGACACTCTGCCCTCCATGGAATGGGTTTGACACCCCTGCTTTAATTTGACCTACAGTATGTGTTTTTGTAAACCACATTCAATCTAGAGAGAATGACCAAGGCCCATTCTATTTCTCTTGAATAAATGTTTTGTGTCTGTGGCTCTGATGGTCATGATTCCCACCAATGTAGTTCTGATGAATCATAATTCCCACCAACGTAGCTCTCTGATGGTCATAATTCCCATCAACGTAGCTCTGATGATCATAATTCCCACCAACGTAGTTCTGATGAATTATAATTCCCACCAACATAGCTCTGATGGTCTAATTCCCACCAACATAGCTCTGACGGACATAATTCCCACCAAGGTAGCTGATGAATCATAATTCCCACCAAGGTAGCTGATGAATCATAATTCCCACCAAGGTAGCTGATGAATCATAATTCCCACCAAGGTAGCTGATGAATCATAATTCCCACCAAGGTAGCTGATGAATCATAATTCCCACCAATGTATCTCTGCTGAATCATAATTCCCACCAAGGTAGCTGATGAATCAAAATTCCCACCAACGTAGCTCTGATGGTCATAATTCCCACCAATGTAGCTCTGACGGTCATAATTCCCACCAAGGTAGCTGATGAATCATAATTCCCACCAATGTAGCTCTGATGGACATAATTCCCACCAAGGTAGCTGATGAATCATAATTCCCACCAAGGTAGCTGATGAATCATAATTCCCACCAATGTATCTCTGATGAATCATAATTCCCACCAACGTAGTTCTGATGAATCATATTTCCCACCAATGTAGCTCTGATGTTCATAATTCCCACCAACGTAGCTCTGATGGTTATAATTCCCAAACGTATCTCTGATGGTTATAATTCCCACCAACGTAGCTCTGATGGTCATAATTCCCACCAATGTAGCTCTGATGAATCATAATTCCCACCAATGTAGCTCTGACGGTCATAATTCCCACCAATGTAGCTGATGAATCATAATTCCCACCAACGTAGTTCTGATGAATCATATTTCCCACCAACGTAGCTCTAATGGTCATAATTCCCACCAATGTAGCTCTGACGGTCATAATTCCCACCAATGTAGCTCTGATGGTCATATTTCCCACCAAAGTAGCTCTGATAAATCGTAATTCCCACCAACCAATCTCTGATGGTCATAATTCCCACCAATGTTGCTCTGACGGTCATAATTCCCACCAATGTAGCTCTGAAGAATCATAATTCCCACCAACGTAGTTCTGATGAATTATAATTCCCACCAAAGTAGCTCTGATGGTCATAATTCCCACCAACGTTGCTCTGATGGTCATAATTCCCACCAACGTAGCTCTGATCGTCATAATTCCCACCAACGTAGTTCTGATGTTATGCAGGTGAATGAGGACCCAAAAGCGACTTGGCGAAAACAGAGTCTTTATTCCAGTAAAGGAAATAGGCAATACTCCTAGACAAATCGGAGTAGAAAACAAAACATAAAAAACTAATTCCACTCGTAGTGACGAGGACAGACTGGAGACTCGACCATAAACTGTAGGTTGCCTCGGGAAGGCACCGACCGTAGCAGACTCAGACACCTGCTCACACGCAGCATCTGAGGGAAACAAGACACAGCACGGCGAACAATATACAAGGATCCGACAGGACAGAAACGGAAAACAAGGGGAGAAATAGGGACTCTAATCAGAGGACAAGATAGGGAACAGGTGTGGAAAGACTAAATGAGTGAGTAGGAGAATGAGGGACAGCTGGGAGCAGGAACGGAACGATAGAGAGAGGAGAGAGAGGGAGGGAGAGAGAGGGATAGAAAAAGGGAACGAACCTAATAAGACCAGCAGGGGGAAACGAACAGAAGGGAAAGCATAATGACAAGACAATATAAGACAAAACATGACAGTACCCCCCCACTCACCGAGCGCCTCCTGGCGCTCTCGAGGAGGAACACTGGCGGCAACGGAGGAAATCATAGATCACAAAACGGTCCAGCACGTCCCGAAAAGAACCCAACTCCTCTCCTCAGGACCGTAACGGAAAACGATAAAAAGGGAAACTAGGGTACTACTCTAAAAAAAAATGAGACACGGGTAGAGAACTGAAAGCTTTAGAGCAAACAGGACCAAACAGGCCAGGAGAGTAACAACTAGGGACAGACTGAGACACAGCAAGGGCAGGAACAAGAACAGGAGAGATGCGGTGGCAGGGAACAGACTGGGACCCAGCAAGACCAGGAGCAGAAGCAGAAAAAAAAATTACCAGACTTATTCTGCGCGCAGTCCGAACACGCAGCCACGAAACGGCGCGTGTCACACTCCTGAGTAGGCCACCAAAAGCGCTGGCGAATAGAAGCAAGAGTACCTCGAACGCCGGGATGGCCAGCTAACTTGGCAGAGTGAGCCCACTGAAGAACAGCCAGACGAGTAGAAACAGGAACGAAAAGAAGGTTACTAGGACAAGCGCGCGGCGACGCAGTGTGCGTGAGTGCTTGCTTAACCTGTCTTTCAATTCCCCAGACTGTCAACCCGACAACACGCCCAACAGGAAGGATCCCCTCGGGATCGGTAGAAGCCACAGAAGAACTAAAGAGACGGGATAAAGCATGAGGCTTGGTGTTCTTAGTACCCGGACAATAAGAAATAACGAACTCGAAACGAGCGAAAAACAACGCCAACGAGCATGACGCGCATTCAGTCGTTTGGCAGAACGGATGTACTCAAGGTTCCTTTGGTCAGTCCAAACGACAAAAGGAACGGTCGCCCCTCCAACCACTGTCGCCATTTGCCTAGGGCTAAACGGATGGCGAGCAGTTCGCGGTTAGCCACATCATAGTTACGTTCCGACGGTGACAGGCGATGAGAAAAATACGCACAAGGGTGGACCCCATCGTCAGTATCGGAGCGCTGGGACAGAATGGCTCCCACGCCCACCCCGACGCGTCAACCTCAACAATAAACTGTTTAGTGACGTCAGGTGCAACAAGGATAGGAGCGGATGCAAACGCTTCTTGAGGAGATCAGAACAACAATCATACGACCGGTGAGGAGGAAGGGAGTTGGCTCTGGACCGACTGAAGACCGAGCGCAGATCATGATATTCCTCCGGCACTCCTGTCAAATCACCAGGTTCCTCCTGAGAAGAGGGGACAGAACAAACAGGAGGAATAGCAGACATTAAACACTTCACATGACAAGAAACGTTCCAGGAAAGGATAGAATTACTAGACCAATCAAAAGAAGGATTATGACACACTAGCCAGGGATGACCCAAAACAACAGGTGTAAAAGGTGAACAAAAAATCAAAAAAGAAATGGTCTCACTATGGTTACCAGATACAGTGAGGGTTAAAGGTAGGGTTTCACATAATATACTGGGGAGAGGACTACCATCCAAGGCGAACATGACCGTGGGCTCCCCTAACTGTCTGAGAGGAATGTCATGTTCCCGAGCCCAGGCTTCGTCCATAAAACAGCCCTCCGCCCCAGAGTCTATTAATGCACTGCAGGAAGCTGCCGATCCGGTCCAGCGTAGATGGACCGGTAAGGTAGTACAGGTACTTGACGGACAGGACCGTCTAGTAGCGCTTATCAGTCGCCCTCCACATACTGATGAGCTCTGGCCTTTAACTGGACATGAAATGACAAAATGACCAGCGGTACCGCAATAGAGACAGAGGCGGTTGGTGATACTCCGTTCCCTCTCCTTAGTCGAAATGCGAATACCCCCCAGCTGCATGAGCTCAACACCTGAGTCAGTGGGGAAAGATGGTAGTGTCGGAGAGAGGGGAGACACAGTTAACGCGAGCTCTCTTCTATGAGCTCGGTGACGAAGATCTACCCGTCGTTCAATGCGAATAGCGAGTTCAATCAAAGAATCCACGCTGGATGGAACCTCCCGAGAGAGAATCTCATCCTTAACCTTAGCGTGGAGTCCCTCCAGAAAACGAGCGAGCAACGCCTGCTCGTTCCAGTTACTGGAGGCAGCAAGGGTGCGAAACTCTATAGAGTAATCCGTTATGGATCGATTACCTTGACATAGGGAAGACAGGGACCAGGAAGCTTCTTTCCCAAAAACTGAACGATCAAAAACCCTTATCATCTCCTCTTTAAAGTTCAGATAATCGTTAGTACACTCAGCGCTTGCCTCCCAGATAGCTGTGCCCCACTGCCGAGCCCGACCAGAAAGGAGTGATATGACGTAGGCAATCCGAGCTCTCTCTCTTGCGTATGTGTTGGGTTGGAGAGAGAACACTATATCACACTGGGTGAGAAAGGAGCGGCACTCAGTGGGCTGCCCAGAGTAACATGGTGGGTTATTAACCATAGGTTCCGGAGACTCGGAAGACCAGGAAGTAGCTGGTGGCACGAGACGAAGACTCTGATACTGTCCTGAGAGGTCGGAGACCTGAGCGGCCAGGGTCTCACGGCATGCCGAGCAGCAGACAATTCCTGCTCGTGTCTGCCGAGCATCGCTCCCTGGAACTCGAGAGTAGAGTAGAGAGAATCCATAGTCGCTGGGTCCATTCTTGGTCGGATCCTTCTGTTATGCAGGTGAATGAGGACCCAAAAGCGACTTGGCGAAAACAGAGTCTTTATTCCAGTAAAGGAAATAGGCAATACTCCTAGACAAATCGGAGTAGAAAACAAAACATAAAAAACTAATTCCACTCGTAGTGACGAGGACAGACTGGAGACTCGACCATAAACTGTAGGTTGCCTCGGGAAGGCACCGACCGTAGCAGACTCAGACACCTGCTCACACGCAGCATCTGAGGGAAACAAGACACAGCACGGCGAACAATATACAAGGATCCGACAGGACAGAAACGGAAAACAAGGGGAGAAATAGGGACTCTAATCAGAGGACAAGATAGGGAACAGGTGTGGAAAGACTAAATGAGTGAGTAGGAGAATGAGGGACAGCTGGGAGCAGGAACGGAACGATAGAGAGAGGAGAGAGAGGGAGGGAGAGAGAGAGGGATAGAAAAAGGGAACGAACCTAATAAGACCAGCAGGGGGAAACGAACAGAAGGGAAAGCATAATGACAAGACAATATAAGACAAAACATGACAGTACCCCCCCCACTCACCGAGCGCCTCCTGGCGCTCTCGAGGAGGAACACTGGCGGCAACGGAGGAAATCATAGATCACAAAACGGTCCAGCACGTCCCGAAAAAGAACCCAACTCCTCTCCTCAGGACCGTAACGGAAAACGATAAAAAGGGAAACTAGGGTACTACTCTAAAAAAAAAATGAGACACGGGTAGAGAACTGAAAGCTTTAGAGCAAACAGGACCAAACAGGCCAGGAGAGTAACAACTAGGGACAGACTGAGACACAGCAAGGGCAGGAACAAGAACAGGAGAGATGCGGTGGCAGGGAACAGACTGGGACCCAGCAAGACCAGGAGCAGAAGCAGAAAAAAATTACCAGACTTATTCTGCGCGCAGTCCGAACACGCAGCCACGAAACGGCGCGTGTCACACTCCTGAGTAGGCCACCAAAAGCGCTGGCGAATAGAAGCAAGAGTACCTCGAACGCCGGGATGGCCAGCTAACTTGGCAGAGTGAGCCCACTGAAGAACAGCCAGACGAGTAGAAACAGGAACGAAAAGAAGGTTACTAGGACAAGCGCGCGGCGACGCAGTGTGCGTGAGTGCTTGCTTAACCTGTCTTTCAATTCCCCAGACTGTCAACCCGACAACACGCCCAACAGGAAGGATCCCCTCGGGATCGGTAGAAGCCACAGAAGAACTAAAGAGACGGGATAAAGCATGAGGCTTGGTGTTCTTAGTACCCGGACAATAAGAAATAACGAACTCGAAACGAGCGAAAAACAACGCCCAACGAGCATGACGCGCATTCAGTCGTTTGGCAGAACGGATGTACTCAAGGTTCCTTTGGTCAGTCCAAACGACAAAAGGAACGGTCGCCCTCCAACCACTGTCGCCATTTGCCTAGGGCTAAACGGATGGCGAGCAGTTCGCGGTTAGCCACATCATAGTTACGTTCCGACGGTGACAGGCGATGAGAAAATACGCACAAGGGTGGACCCCATCGTCAGTATCGGAGCGCTGGGACAGAATGGCTCCCACGCCCACCCCGACGCGTCAACCTCAACAATAAACTGTTTAGTGACGTCAGGTGCAACAAGGATAGGAGCGGATGCAAAACGCTTCTTGAGGAGATCAGAACAACAATCATACGACCGGTGAGGAGGAAGGGAGTTGGCTCTGGACCGACTGAAGACCGAGCGCAGATCATGATATTCCTCCGGCACTCCTGTCAAATCACCAGGTTCCTCCTGAGAAGAGGGGACAGAACAAACAGGAGGAATAGCAGACATTAAACACTTCACATGACAAGAAACGTTCCAGGAAAGGATAGAATTACTAGACCAATCAAAAGAAGGATTATGACACACTAGCCAGAGATGACCCAAAACAACAGGTGTAAAAGGTGAACAAAAAATCAAAAAAGAAATGGTCTCACTATGGTTACCAGATACAGTGAGGGTTAAAGGTAGGGTTTCACATAATATACTGGGGAGAGGACTACCATCCAAGGCGAACATGACCGTGGGCTCCCCTAACTGTCTGAGAGGAATGTCATGTTCCCCGAGCCCAGGCTTCGTCCATAAAACAGCCCTCCGCCCCAGAGTCTATTAATGCACTGCAGGAAGCTGCCGATCCGGTCCAGCGTAGATGGACCGGTAAGGTAGTACAGGTACTTGACGGACAGGACCGTCTAGTAGCGCTTATCAGTCGCCCTCCACATACTGATGAGCTCTGGCCTTTAACTGGACATGAAATGACAAAATGACCAGCGGTACCGCAATAGAGACAGAGGCGGTTGGTGATACTCCGTTCCCTCTCCTTAGTCGAAATGCGAATACCCCCCAGCTGCATGGGCTCAACACCTGAGTCAGTGGGGAAAGATGGTAGTGTCGGAGAGAGGGGAGACACAGTTAACGCGAGCTCTCTTCTATGAGCTCGGTGACGAAGATCTACCCGTCGTTCAATGCGAATAGCGAGTTCAATCAAAGAATCCACGCTGGATGGAACCTCCCGAGAGAGAATCTCATCCTTAACCTTAGCGTGGAGTCCCTCCAGAAAACGAGCGAGCAACGCCTGCTCGTTCCAGTTACTGGAGGCAGCAAGGGTGCGAAACTCTATAGAGTAATCCGTTATGGATCGATTACCTTGACATAGGGAAGACAGGGACCAGGAAGCTTCTTTCCCAAAAACTGAACGATCAAAAACCCTTATCATCTCCTCTTTAAAGTTCAGATAATCGTTAGTACACT